>NW_026852177.1:390000-510981 GCF_026571515.1 Ruditapes philippinarum
AAATAGATTTTTAAACTTTTGCCCATACAGCCTTTATTTATTGACAGATAAATTTCATATTTGGTAGGAAGATAACTTGCATGTTATTCTTACTTTGGATGGAGTTAGGGGTTAGTTGGGTCAAGGTCACAAGTGCTAAAAATAAATGTTTACACTTTTGCCCATACAGTATTTATTGACAGATTTATTTCATATTTGGTTGGAAGATAACTTGCATGGTATTCTTCCTATGGATAGAGTTAGGGGCCAGTTTGATCAAGGTCATCAATGCTAAAAATAGATTTTAAAATTATAGGAAGATAACTTGCATAGTATTCTTCCTTTTGATTGAGTTAGGGATCCGTGTGTCAAGGTCACTAGGGCTAAAAATAGATTTTTAAACCTTTGCCCATACAGCCTTTATTTATTGACAGATAAATTTCATATTTGGTAGGAAGATAACTTGCATGTTATTCTTACTTTGGATGGAGTTAGGGGTTAGTTGGGTCAAGGTCAAAAGTGCTAAAAATAAATGTTTACACTTTTGCCCATACAGCCTTTATTCATTGACAGGTGTATTTCATATTTGGTAGGAAGATAACTTGCATGATATTCTATAGGTGTCAGTGGGTCAAGGTCAAGGGTGCCAAGTGTATATTTCTTACACTTACATGTCTATATATTTGATAAAGCTGAATATTCATCACTACACAAGACATAGCAATGACTTGGCAACCTATATATTTCACAATTACAAAATGCCATGACTCGGTCAAGCTATATAACTTGTGTTTACAATTTTTTGGCAATGTTTCTGTCCATAACTGAGTGAATGGGTAAACATTTTTTTGAAATATTGCTACTGACAAGAATCGGAGCCGGGGGCATTTGTGTTTAACAAACACGTTCTTGTTTAATATGTTTTCTGAATGAAAAATTGAAACTGCCGAGCGAACAGTTGATCTTGTTTAGCATTTTCAAACTGAACCGTCTAAATGGACATTATTTTGATAAAATCTTCGAGACTGCAAACAGCTGTTCCGTTTCATTCCACAAACTTTAAGTATAAATATCCCCCAGGATCATGATATTCTACAGAAGGGTACAGAACAAGAAATTTATTTTTTCTTGTCACTGGAATTTTTCATCCTAGTATAATTATTAGAGATACATGAATTTATTACCTACAGTCTGGTATAAAAAACAATGTTCTTGACCTATTCAATCTAGGGAATCCTATCGCCATGAAAATTACATATTCAAATGTTTCGCACTAGTTGCAGTAATTTATTATTCATAAAAATGGGTCAAAGACAGAAAAGGCCGGGTTGCATATGTACACAAAATATGAGGCTGTGATGTTACTTAAATTTTCTACCACTAAATGACCATTGATGTTGAAAATTTAACTTAGTTGGTAAACCGGTAAAGAATGAGCATCAGACCTGAAAAAGAATCCCACAATATGGGACCACATGTCAATGTTGTGAACCATATATCAGGAGGCTGTGGTAAGTAGTTGCTGAGAAAACTGTTACGAAAATTTCTTACTATCTTTTGATCATTAATTGTGTCAAAATTTAACTAAGTCGGCACACAACAAGTGAATGAGCAACAGACCTGAAATCGAATCCCAGGGTATGGGACCATGTGATAGTGCTGTATACCAAATATCAAAAGGCTGTGATAAGAAGTTGCTGCGTAAACTGTTCATAAATTTCCAACCATTAATGTCAAATTTAACTAAGTCGGCAAACAGTAAGTGGATGAGCGACAGACCTGAAATCGAATCCCACAATATGAGACCATGTGTTAATGCTGTTAACAAATATCAAAAGGCTGTCATAAGTAGTTGCCAAGAAAACTGTTACGAAAATTTCCTACTATTGACCATTAATGTCGAAAATTTAACTAAGTCGGCAAACAGGAAGCGGATGAGCGACAGACCTGAAATCGAATCCAACAGTATGGGACCTTGTGTTGATGCTGTATACCAAATATAAAAAGGCTGTGATAAGTAGTTGCTGAGAAAACTGTTACAAATTTTCTTACCATTGACCATTAATGTTGCAAATTTAACTGAGTCTGCAAACAGGAAGTAGATGAGCGACAGACCTGAAATCGAATCCAGCAGTATGGGACCATGTGTTGATGCTGTATACCAAATTTCAAAAGACTGCGATAAGTAGTTGCTGAGAAAACTGTTACGAAAATTTCTTACTATTGACCATTAATGTTGAAAATTAAAACTAAGTCGGCGAACAGGAAGTGGATGAGCGACAGACCTGAAATCGAATCCCACAGTATGGGACCATGTGTTGATGGTGTATACCAAATGACAAAAGGCTGTGATAAGTAGTTGCTGAGAAAACTGTTACGAAAGTTTTTTTCCCGCCCGCCTGCCCGGACGCCCGCCCGCCGCCCAACATTCACCATACTATAACCCGGGTTTGCACCAGTGCAACCCAGCCAAAAACTGACCAACGAAAAAAAGAATGAGTGGATAATCAAGTATTTTTGGCAATATCAGGATCTTTTTAATATGCATTGAATGGCTGTCATATCCAGAACAGCCCTTTAAAATATATAAAATTCTAGAAAATATTAATAATCATCGTAAATAAATTGAATTTAAAACATGTTTCCCAAATATAATTTAAAATTACATGCACTAATAAAGCTTAAATACCACTATCACTTTTACAGTCAGCGTTGTGTACAAACCATGTGTTCAACTTTATTGATTGTGATTCCATTTGGTTCTGCAATAGCAGCAGCAAAGTATAAATACCCCCTAGGATAATGCTATATATAGCGGAGTGGAGCAAGATTTGTTATTCGTGATCCATTTCTCCTTAAAATGCTTGTATACACTTCAATTATAAATACTCATTCACGATTCAAAATATTTTCAGCGGTTTAAACGTTATGAAGCGGACACAAATTAGAAACTTTTAATACTTGGCATTAAACGTGACCTTGCCCTTGGGGGTAGCCACCCAAAAGTCACCGATGTACAGTCTTCACCTCCTCGACGTCGATGTCTACTTGGTGGATATTGTCGAGTAACCACATTGAAGTTGAATTATTGTGCTCTGCACATCGTCTTCTAATGGTGATCACTTGTGCCAAGTAACTTTAAAATATTTTCAGCGGTTAAAAGATTATGAATATTTTCAGCGGTTAAAAAGTTATGGAGCGGAGATAAAATTTACACTTTCTAGTACACTTTTTAACACTTTACCTTTAAGTGTGACCTTGACATTTGGGATAGCAACCCAATTATTGCGCTTTGCACATTGTCTCATACTGGTGTTCACTTGTGCCAAGTAATGTCAAAACCATTCCAGCGGTTCAAAAGTTATGGAGCGGACACGAAAGTGGTACGTACGGACAGACGGACGGACGTGCGACCGAAAAGGGATAAAGGGCCATTTCTATTGTTATTTTCTTTTGTTTTATAGAGGGCCATGGGCCCCTTATTCTATTTGTACGAAATGAATTCCATTGTTCTCTTTTGTTCTGTTTACAGTTAGATGACCCCCTATCCCTATTCGGTAGTGCAGACAGACGGACGGACGTACTGACAAAAGGAGGCTATTCCTATAATCCCCTTCCCGCTATGCTGAAGAAGATTACAAATTACCATTTTTCCGAAGAAGTCCATAACATGTATCAGAGGAACTCCTGACAAGTTATCGTAAGTACTCTATCCTCCTTGTAACAGTTATTCCACCGTGAAGAAGAGCTGACAGTATTGTTTAAAATGTAGAATTTCAAAAGGACCATTATTCTGTTAAAATCAATGCTAAGTTATGGGCCCTGGACAGTGACCTCCATTTATGCTCTCAAGTCAGTGTGTGTAGTTTCAATCCATTCCCTTCAATCTCCAGGAGTTCTCCCTATTCTTTTGAATATTCAAGCTAATAAAGATATGTATTGTATGTAGTTTAGGATTCATTTCACTGACAATGGTGAGCAACGTCACAAAAATATTTCATTTTACAGGAAGTAAAGGTAATTTTACCTATCAAATGTGATAGAAAATTACTGACTACAGACAGCTTCTGGTATATTTAAGATACATTACTTGAATACGTTTTCAGGAGTTTTCATACAGAAATATAGGCAAAATTACAACTATTCAAAAGAATTTCTTCAAATTTGGCATGTTGTTGGAATATGATGACAAACACATTTGAAGAATAAAATAATTTGGGGTCACTATTCTCATTTTTCGAGTTATCTCCCTTGAATTGGGCATATTTGCTAACTTCAAGGCCAGATAATTTATAATGAAGGGAAATTATACCTCATCTTTTCATAAAGTTTACCTTCGTTTTAGTCAAAAGAATGAATTAGAGTGGATAGTTTGTTCCCATTTCTTCTCTTAACCTGTGAATTTTTTTACTTAAAAATGGCCTATTTTTAAAGAATTTTAAGTATCTTTATTTTTATAACAAAAATAAACAGAAATAATATAAGGAATTGCATGTTATTTTGTATTGTGCTCAACAATTAAAAGAATAAAATAATCCAGAAGTAAAACAAGAATTGATGGACGTATGTATAACTTATCATCCCTTGAAATGACCCAAAATAAGTAGAAAATTCTGATTCAGGGGCAGATAACTCATAAACGATAATGGTGACCCAAAATTTCACTTGAAATGTTTCTGTTATCATTATTATTCTAACAACATGTTTAAAGTTTAAAGAAATTCTATAGAACAGTTTTAATTTTGACTATATGTCTATATGAAAACTCCCAAAAACTTCCTTAAAACAGCAATATTTGCTCATTTATTTTGACACTGATGTGCGCCTGCTGCTACATATGTGAGTCTTTATAAAACTATCTTAAGTAAGATGGTTCTGTGTATTTGAAACATTAAAAATTAATTAATAAAAAGAACTGGCATATATAAGTTAACTTATTATATGTAAATGATCTTCAGTCTGTTACATGAATAGTGGTGTAAGTGCACTACTTGATTTTGCTGAAGTATGTCAGACATGATCTTGTATTTATCTAACAAGCTTCATATATTCTAGAAAAATTCATAATAATAAAACAGTAGAAAAAGGACACACCATCTGCAAATATCTTTTTTACTTCTCTTTCAAAAAGCACCAGTTTCAGTGCTTTTGCGCTAAAGTAACTAGGAAAGAGTTAAACCTTTTTTTGATTTAAGATATTAATTAATTCATGGTACTTTGTCATAGACCTCAACCTTACGAAATCCATCCTCACTCCAATAATTTCTAAATTTTGCCGCCATATAAATTGATTTACTTTACAGCATATGAATTAATTTAAAGTATGATTATTATTTAGTTGTAGTACCCAATATATGAAAGTGCATGGATAAATAATGTGGAGCATTTTCGCACATTTGTTACATTTATTGGGATTGCATATTTTGACTGCAAGGTATGGTGCAAAAGAGAACGAAAATCAAATCATTCAGCTATTTGATTTGTATATGCGTGGGAAATGCAAATCAACTAACTGCTTAATTAAATGTCTATTCTATGTCTTTCCCTTCATGTGCGATAAAATAAACAGAATTTTTGGAAAATCAAATATACACTTATTAACATTATATCAATCGCGTTGCAGAGTTGAGTGAACTTTTGCCGTTTGCGGTAAATCGAAGTGTTTTTATGCTCCCCGAAAACTTTCGGGGGAGCATATAGTCGGCGCCTTGTCCGTCTGTCCGTCCGTCTGTCCGTCCGTTGTCTTGTCCGGAGCATAACTTGAAAACCCTTGGAGATAATTTGTTTAAACTTCATACAGTGGTAGAGGGCATTGAGGGGGAGTGCAGTGTCAAAGAACCATAACTCTATTTTGCCCGGTTTTTGAATTATCTCCCCTGATAGAAAAATCTTGTCCGGGACATAACTCTAAAACTATAAGAGATATCAACATGAAACTTTGTAGGTGAATAGATCTCAATGGGTAGATGTGCAGTGCATAAGAACAATAACTCTTTTTGTCCTAATTTTGGAGTTATTGCCCTTTGTTAATTTTAACACTTTGAACTTTGTCCGGAACATAACTCTAAAACTATAAGAGATATCAAAATGAAACATTGTAGGTAGATAGATCTCATTGAGTAGAAGTGCAGTGCAAAAAGAACCATAACTCTGTTAAGCCTAATTTTTTGTAATTATCTCCCCTTATAGAAATATCTTGTCCGGGACATAACTCTAAAGCTATAAGAGATATCAACATGAAACTTTGTAGGTGAATAGATCTCAATGGGTAGATGTGCGGTGCATAAGAACAATTACTCTTTTTGTCCTAATTTTGGAGTTATTACCCTTTGTTAATTTTAACACTTTGAACTTTGTCCGGAACATAACTCTAAAACTATAAGAGATATCAAAATGAAACATTGTAGGTAGATAGAACTCATTGAGTAGAAGTGCAGTGCAAAAGAACCATAACTCTGTTAAGCCTCATTTTTTAATTATTTCCCCTTTTAGAAAAATCTTGTCCAGGACATAGCTGTAAATTTATAAGAGATATCAACATGAAACTTTGTAGGTAGATATATCTCAATGGGTAGATGTGCGTGCACAAGAATCATAACTCTGCATTGCCTAAATCTGGAGTTATTGCCCTTTGTTTTTTTTTTACTTTTTGAAGTTGTCCGGGACATAACTCAGAAACCATAAGAGATATTAACAAGAAACTTTGTAGGTTGATAGATCACATTGATTAGAAGTGCAGTGCAAAGAACAGTTACTCTCCCTTGCCTAATTTTCGAATTATTGCACTTTGAACTTTTTCCACGGACATAACTCTGAAACTACAAGAGGTGTACTTTCCTGTGTCCAAAACCAATTCGGGGAGCATCACCCGGCTCAAACCGGGCTCTTGTTTCTTTCTTTTATTGATATTTCTAGATATATTGTTACCTTTAAAATCTTGTAAATTCAGTTAAGGTAGACGATGAGTAATGGGCACTATAAGGAACTGTCAAATTGACAACATCAGACATTTATATGTCTTAAAGGTATGCAATACGTGTGGTTTATGAGTTATGGATATATTTCTTAACTAAATCTTTGCTATTAGAAGGTTCTTTTTCAGAAATGAGGTATTTAAAATAATCTATTTTAAACACTTATTTGATCATTTCCATATATAAATAGCCTTATTCAAAATATCCCTAAAATTTACAAAATGAGGGACATATTTTAAAGTGTGCTTTCATTTTCTTAAAAGTATATTGGTTGATCATGCGAAATATAAAATACTTTTACCCGTGTAGTTTTTATTTAATTAAACTTTGAAAATATCTTGTATCATATTTGCCATTAAATCTGGCATTTTTTAGCTAATAAATACCTACAATAATATTATAATTAAAATCAAACACTTTATTCTTCCTAAAGGGATCCGAGAGATATAAATAATGTTAAAAAAGAAAAAAATAGTTGCCCCTTCTAGGGTTTGAACCCATGCCCTCAATTTCAATGTAGTTGACAAGTGATTCTAGCCTATTTGAATACTAAATGAAGCTTAAATGATATAAACCTTGATACATTGTAGGCTCTGACATTATTCATTCCTGAAGCTCCTTACACACGCACATGCACGCAAATATCATTTTTGTGACTTTTATTTATTAAATATGATCATCGAAAAGTATGGTTATTTTCAATAAAAAAATCACATTAATCTCGAAGTTAATACACGGCTGCTGTCAATTGTAGAAATAATTTCTTTTTATCTCTAGTAATGTTATAAATTTCTAATAAACATTCTTGAATTAGATATCAAATTAAAAAAATATGTTTTTACTGATGCTTACCTGGTAAGGAAAGTAATTCCAATACAAACAAGTTATATTTCAAATCCCAGATAAAAACTGAAAGTAAAACACCCACTGGAATGAATAAATTGTGATGAATTTCAAAAAGACCAATTTCAGGGTTTTTTTTTATTTGTTATACGCGTAAACTTAAAGTAATGGTACATTTACATGGCATGGTGACATGTTGAAACA
This sequence comes from Ruditapes philippinarum, assembly GCF_026571515.1. NCBI lineage: Eukaryota > Metazoa > Mollusca > Bivalvia > Venerida > Veneridae > Ruditapes > Ruditapes philippinarum. The sequence continues at coordinate 398,001 of NW_026852177.1, forward strand.
GTTTTATCAATGTAATGGAAGACTGTAACCTGAATTTTAGACAGGTATAAGAGAATTTACTAACATCATGTTCAAGGGAGTCAAAGATAAAAAGCTACTTGACATTGGTGATAAATAAAGTTGATTTATTGGGAGATCATTCTACTATTATGTTGAATTGTACAGTTGTACATAGAATGTCACAAGTAAATAGCTGATATGCCTGTCTCCAATATTAAAATGTCTTGTATATCATTTACCGGGATAGGTAACATAGTGTTTAAGATAAAAGCTATTTATTTACCAGTAAAAAACCTACGGAAAAGACAATTTCAAAATGATATAACTATGATATAACAATTCGTAAAACTGGCCTTAAATTTGTTCGATAAATTTATAAAGAGTGCAATTTATTGTTGAATATGTTTACATTTCATTTCCATCAAAGTTTTCGAGTTCGTTATTCATAACCATAACGCGACACGAATGACAGTTTCGTTTAGTTTCATACTAGCTAAACTAAAACTACTTCTAGAAATATATTTTTGGACTTACACGATTTTAAGGTCTATTTATAGCTTGCGAATTATTCATATATAGCAATAAAATGCACTACTACATAACCCACTGTGTACTACAAAATTATTAGTAATTTCATGTAGAATATACAAATGTGAGAAATAAATTACAGAATTTAAGTTTATTTTTTGTTTTGTCTTTTATACTATACTTCTTTCCGTAAAATTGTTCCCGTTCTCATTCTTTAATATGGCATGCTGCGGATCACCGAAAGGGAAACCAATATATGACTTTAAATAATAGAAATCGGAAGGAATTCTTCGTTCCGAATTGATTTTTAGCTGTAAATTGAAGAGATTAATTAATAAAAATCTGGTTCATGGACAAACAAATTGTAAATTCTTCGTGGGCGCGGTGCAATAATTAAAAAATGTATATGATATAAGCTGAACTATCGATTAAATTCCAAAATTCATTTATAAATATTGTTGTTTTTTTTTTCTTTCATGGATATAACACCATGCAATAAATGAAAAACCTAAGTTCTTCTAGACTTAACAGCAAAGTAATAGCTAATAATTTGACTTTTTAGCCCATTTTTTAGCAACTTTTGCATTCATTTCGAGCTAAATATGACAATTGCAACCCACTTTTTGGACATCACCTCTTTAAACAAACATATACTTGTTTGTACAGTTTCTTCACATTTAGATAGCCACAAACAAGAATTAAAAGGCTTATCTCAGTTTCTAAATGAATGAACGGAGGTAATTCACTGAACATGTGCATAATGATCCCCTTTGTGTACATTTATTTACTTAAAGGGCTGTTTCTGTTTATATACACATCATAGACATTAAAACAGTGTTATAATCATGCATAATATGCTTGTGAATAGGCAGATTTACTTTTGGTTATCAAAGAAACTTTTTCTACCTTGGCCATTTATGAGGCACATTCAAATATTGATAAAACAAATGACATTATGACATTATTACTTGTGAATGTGTAAATGTTGATTATCAAATGGAAAACAATCAATTCTTATCACTTGTTTGCACCTTAACCACAAGATAATAGGCTATCCAGAAGCAACTGAACTAAATTCTGCTTTATTTTCAATGCATTGCACACCCTAAGAATGTGTTGATATTCATGCCCTGAAACCAAGTCAGTTTTAAGACAGAACCTTCAAATGCCACTTATTGAAGCTTTTATATTACCTATCCCGGTAAATGATATACAAGACATTTTAATATGGGAGACAGGCGTAGCAGCTATTTACTTGTGACGTTCTATGTAAAATTTTGAGCAAAATGGGAAAAATTATGTACCGAGCGCAGAAATTCCCGCCCAAAATCACAGGTGAAATATTAATTGAAACAGCATCCTAATTTTTTTAAGCATAAATATATATTAATTTGAACGTGAAGATATCAGTGCGGTATAACGTACCCCGGATATTGCTCGATGTTATGAGGACTTTCATCCCATTTGCGACTTTGAACGGGGAACAAAGGTAAGTTCATTGACGTTATTAAGTCATTTTGAATTGGTTTAATATAAATTTTAGAGAAAACAAATACTTCGATAATTTCTCTAGTGCCAGAAAACCCATAAATGTTGAAAATTAGCTTTGAAATCTAATCAGGAGGTAAAATTCGCCTCTTTTCTCTCGTGATAGATGAGCTCAGATAAGTCACATTAGATGTTTTGTGTATATACTTCCTTAAAAGAAAAACTGAAATCGAATGATTTTTATTAACACACACTTTAACGATATCCTCATTAACACGCTTAAACTTTATTTCATCCATAGTGTAATTTTTAAACAAGTGGGAAATTTAATCTCTGTATTTGTCCGTAAACAGTAATAAGATGAAAATGCATTGTTGAATCTAAAATATTTGAATAAATATCATAAACAGTACATTTTCAGCAAAATAAAATGGCATCGAATAACAGACGTAAAAATTAGACAAAAATATATATCGATTTTCCATAGTAATTTGCTCATTCTGTACATTAAAGTTGTGTTATTGTGCAATACTCTGTACATTAAAAATCAATACTCGGTACACTTGTTTGTATCTTTTTTAACCTATAGTTGTTCACCTCTAACATCATCAAAAATAGGGAAAGTGTTTTCACCATGTCCTGTCAAGTTAAATAAACAAGGTAGGTGTAAAGTCAAAGTTCCCGTATATAACGAGTGTACGGATCAACGTATATGTCATATATGGACTTTCATCATATACGGTCTTGTACGTACATCTCTGTATTTCAAGCTTTCCGTATTTTACCAGTATATTAATGATATACGAAACTCCGTACACTTACGTATATCCTTACATTTTTTCGCAGTGGTTATAATTCATGTTTGTGGTATTGGGACCATTTCTTAGATTATAAGGAGTGACATCATTAACAGATTCAGGAACTACAGAAGATAGATATGGTGGTACCAGGAAGTTTGTCATATTTGAGTACATCATTAGTTTGTTGTTTTAGCCTTTTCTACTTACAAGGTTTGATAGTGATACTAGGTTGGTGACTCCAGCAATGATACGAGCTAAATCCAACTTGATCTGTTCCAATTCATGTTCTTATTTTTGTCCAATTGCCCCATACGACGTCTACATATTTTAAGAATGACCTAATAAAGGAGCGACCTAATAAATGATAAGTAAATAGATTCAAGAGGCTAAATTTTAATTTCCACATGATATCGATCATTGCCAAGGTTCGTGTTTGATATTAGAAATGTGTTAACACCAGGATCCGTTTTTAGATAGCGTAACTCCAGTATCTGAATCCCTTATCTTGTCACGGTCTGAGTTCAGGATTTCAACATCGGTTATAGGGTTTTCAACTTTAAGATAAGGAGATTTGTCATCAACAATCAATCGAATGATTGATTGTATTTCCAAGACGATGTCATTGATAAAGACAATGAACAGAAATGGTACAAATATGAGGAACATCAGCGTAGATATCAGACCCGGTGGAAAATTTTGGAAATATAAAAAGACGGCTCTTACCTTTTGCTCCGTTTATTTTAAACATAGATAAATACATACAACCATACAAAGAAACAGACATTTAAACCGAACAAACAAAATTTATATACATGCTACATTCAAACAAAAAATAAGAAGCCTGTTATTATTAATGTAAAATCCCTTTTAACTGTTCTATATATAGTTTAATAGACCAGTAGTTTAATGAACGAAAAACATTCCTAGTCGAATTGAATCTAAAAATATTTCCTACACAATATTTCCTTTACACTTACAAACTGGTCATGAAATGAAAATACAAAATGTATATTTCAAACTTTCCCAAATGTTTCTCAAAATATCTATCTTGTTAATTATTGTTTGTATTTCTCTATCGATTTGGTAATGGTACTTAATTTAATGCTTAGTAACCTCTATGGAATGTCTTTCTTAAATTATTTTACAATAATATATGTACTTCTTTACAAATAAAAAGCAAAATATTTGTTTTATAATCTGCATATTGTATGCATCAAAGAAATTGTATTCTTGTCAAATGCAAATGAGAAGTTTCAAAAAGACACGAATCATTTCAAAAACATGTTAACGGTCCCAAAAGATGTGTTCTAAGCTTTCAACATGTTGATTGCAAAACCAGCATTTTGGATAGTCTTTTATGGTATCTTAATAAACAGTTCGTGTGAACCATGCATTCTGTGTATAATTCTGTATTGAAACCATTGTAAATTCGTGATTTCTTAGTAAATCAAATATAAGTGAACAAATTTTGTTCCATAATTTATTGTCAATTTTTTTCTTTTGTTGTGAACCTTTTTTTAATTTTCAAAATGACAAATTGTCACGAGTCCTTTTTTCAAATTACTAACAGTTCAAACAGCAATTCAAAGATATACAACTTCTCCATGACGAATGCACTTATAATGAAAAAAAAAAAACCCAAAAAACCCCCAAAAACACTCACATTATAGATTTAATTTCATTCATGAATCTCATATAAAACTCCATTCATATCACCTATATACACTGAAAACATAAAACCATGACTTGTTTTACCAATCAATATATTTGGGTTTAAAAAAACAATGGATATTCTAACAATTTATCAGAATATAGAACTTTTTTTAAACCATTTAAAGTATCTTTCAAAAATTAGTTTGTACAGGATCTTTGGTGTCTGGGGAATGAGCACCAAAATTGAACAATTTAACATAAATATTTATCACTTTAGAAGCAAATCTAACAATTTTCAATTGCTTGTTATGATTCGCCTTACCCAAGTTGCTTTATGCCACAATAAGCGCAGCAGATAAGTTTTTCAAAAAATCTTATTAATGGAAAGAAGAGGTAAATCTACGATAGCTTATGGTTCTTATAAGAACTTCGTTCGTGATCTTGAAAATAAAAACAATTCAGTTAGCTAATGTATTACAAAATCATGTAAAACAATTGTACTTTGATAACAAGACAATATGGAATCTTACCCGAAACCTCACATTCTATTATATTATTATATACATGTAGCTAACATAAATTTATAAGTTTTGTTAAAGATATACACATTCCAACTTTATCAAATGCAGAGACTAAAACGCTTGAGGGTGAAATTAAATTAGAAGAAGTATCTTTTTTGTAAAGAATATGAAAAATTGTAAAATCCAGGCTCTTCCGGATTTACAGCAGAATTTCAAAAATGTTTTTAAAGAATCGGCTAACTTGTTTGCAGAGCCCTAAATCACGCTTTTATGTCTGAAAACTTATCTGTAACATAAACACAGGTTATAATTATATGTATCCCTAAAGGTGATAAACAAACCTGAACAATTTTTGAAAGATTGGCGACCCATTACACGGCTGAATATAATTTATAAAATTGGTTCTGGATGCATAGCCAGACTTGATGAACAACTTAAAAAAAATCTGCATTTCACTGACTACAAATGGTGTTAAATTGTTTTGTGTGGAAAATGTTTGTCTTGTAGACAGTAAATATCACATTTTGCATCTTCTATGTGCTGAAATACTTGCAGTTTAGAAATAAGATTGTAAGATATTTAATTTACTCATTTGTTTTCACTAACACAATCAGTTATATAACTACAGACCTATAACACTCAATGGTTGTTAAATTTAAAAAAAGAACTTGTCACATGCATACAAAAACAACAAATACATTTACACGCAAACTGAGAACAATTTTACAACGAATTAAATGTTAACTAAAATATACTATATTTACAGTCACGTTTACTTTACATGAAATCAATTATATAGACAGCTTATCCTAACTCAAATAGCACTTGACAAAATAAAAATGTTGGCTTTAATAATTTCAGAAAGTTTTAGTTTAAGTTTAATATTTTCAAAGTCCGAAAAATTACTCCTAAATAAAAGTTCGAAAAGAAACCAATGATCATAAAATGATCATAAATTATAACCCCGCGTTGTTATATACCCCTGCATAGATATAATGTAATACCGAATGGTACACACCTTACAATGTCGTTCAGGTTTAAGTTACAATGTTTGGTGTAATCATGAACTTTTAGACATGAAAGTGTATATATAAAAACAAATAAAAAAAGAAAATAATAAATTGGAGATACGCTGACGTTTTATTTGAATATAGACTGCAGATATATGCAATGAGTTAATACAATTTACTATCTTTCACAAGCAATGTTAGTTTACAGAAGTGTATAATTTACATAATTATAACGATCTTACTATCAACATTATAAAAAGACTATGTACATATTTTCAATTGTAAATTTTATCATAAATGCCAAATGATTTTACACCATCATCATTCAGAAAATGTGTGACACTATTGGGAAATGTATCATTTTTATCAAAGATTTATACATGTACTTGCGAGCAAAATATTTTCACAGAAAAACAACTTTAATTTTTAACATCACCTCAACGTAAAAGGATCATCATGTTTGTGACAATATATTTGATTATATCGTATGATAAATTTATCATTATCTCATCACACGATACAAATTCAACTTGTGCGTCGTACATTATTAAATCACAATGAATACATCAGTATATCATCACATGTCGTCATAGTTCACTCTTGCTTGTAATGTCTCTATTATTACCATCATCATCAAATTCATCATCATTGCAAAGCAAAAGTAACATTTTAATGCAAATGATAAAAGAAACAGCATAACTACCCTTAAAAAATTGTTATTATTTACAAGTATTTTGAATTATAAGTATGTACATATCTTGTTAATTTGAATATTGCTGCATTTGAGTTTAACTAGTGTTTGTAAACATCAAATTTATGTGTACTTTAGTTAGAACAGCAGGTGTGCTCAACGGCAGCACTATCCAAAACTTATCCAATAAATCCTATATAACTAGGTAGAGCTATGATTAATATTTTATTTTATTCATATAACAATAATAACATAAAAATGACACAATTTTAGAGAGACTGGTTCCTTTGGATTTATGATCTGTCTAACCAAAAATAAGTTGTAGAAATGTAAGTAGTTTAGTATAGTATGATTTTAATTCAGATATGTACTATTCTATAGATAAATAAAAAAAATGACCGTTGAATTGAAATAATTGAATACAAATTAATCTCTATATATAGCACTAATTAACAGTACAATAACATTCACGATTCAAGATTACATAATGACAGTACACAGGTAGCATCACTCGAGTAAGACAAATGTAAGACGTATTGATTACTGTCAAAATTAGATTCATTACATCTGATAAACGTATCCAAAAATTTGTATGACGAACATCCTTAAATTTGCGAAAAAAAATCATATTATGCATAGGCTTTAACAATTCGTACTTTATTTTAATTGAATATAGACACGGGTATGCAATTACATGTACTGAATTATAAGGTCCTCTTTACATACATACTTACATAATTATGCTTTACTATTAAATGCATAATACATTTGTGTGTATGACAGTGAAAACGTCTGATTGGTATTAAGTATAAATTTATGAATTACATCAATCATTATTCTAACACTCCCCGTGATTTTGTCACTTTAGACAAATTAGAAAAAACGGTGTTAAACTGCCAATAGACACTGGTTAGGGACTACTTGAATATGCGGCTGTTATGTTTTCTCCTACGATTATATAGTGTACAATGCCTTTAAAAGCAAAAATAAAAAAACATGTTTATTGATATTTTCAGTTTTCTTTTCTTACAATACTGAAATAATATCTCACATACAATAACGCCACAGATTTGATCCATATAGGGTGCGAAATCGAACAGCATTATTCATCATTTCTTAAATATAACACATTTATATTGTAGGTAGATCATTCAATTGCAAACAAACATGTTACACAATAAGTTATTGCATTGGCAATATTTCTAATTCAGTTCTGGTTTTTGCTACCCAATGTTAATTTTTTTCTCAGGCCATGGAGTGTAATGTTGAAGATTTATCACACGTTTGATTTTGACAGATTGTACATAGAGGATATTGAATGAGTGTATGTTCAATACTGAATTTATTGCACGAGTTGAATAAAATTATATTATGCGAGCCTCTTGCGAGCATAATATAATTTTATTCAACGTTTGTTTGTTTGTTATATTTCACGCCTTTTCCCAACAGTATTTAACGAGTTCAATAAATTTAGTAATGGACGTACACAAAGTTAATATTTTATTTATTACATACACAAAATAAAGACCGTTTAAAGTGAAAAAAGTCATTATTCATTGACGCGCCTATAGTATTACGCTAACATGTAGCGCGTCTTTACACTATGTTTGTATAACGCCAATGACGTCACGTCAAAATATATACACGGCCGTGCAATACCATTTTTACGGAGTCGCAAAATTGGCACTGGTGTGTGATAATGTGGTTTAGTAATATTTACAAAAAAACATGTTTTATTTTCAAGATATTGATTTTTTCCCTTCCATATTCTAATTTTCATTTTTCCAATTCTAACTGTAATTTTACTTGATTCAATTCGGTTCATAAGAGTTTGTTCAGTCCCTTACGATGTTACAAATTGGTGGTGGCTTCTGCGGCATCATCATTCTTATGCAAATTAGCGAATTCATTTTTATGAGACTCTGAAAGATTAACAGAGTCTCTTAATGAAACACAGTATTTCTTCAACTCCTGCAACGTATTGGAGATTTCTATCAAACGATCTTCTAAATTTTGTTGTATTGTCAACGAATCGTCATGTACTTTTTCAGTGTCTGAGATATTTAGGTCATCAGATATTTTCAGATACAAATTCCCTGTTAGTTTTGAGTAGAAAGATTTTCTTTTATCATCCTGTTGAAAAAAAATATGATCGTGATGTTTTTCGTTGTTTCATCATTTAGTTTAAAATGACTGATCCAATCTCAAGGGAAAAGTTCAGTAATTCAAAATAGGAATAATATTGTGATATCTAGAAAGACATCTAGAAAATTGAACAATTTCTAGATATTTGTTATAGTATTATGAACACAACAAAATAAAATTTGAATGAAAGTAACAAAAAGGAAAGTGAAACGACCTGTGTCTATTATTTATTGCCGAAGTAGACATTCAAAAAAGAAATATCGATAACCTCAGGGGCGAACAGATGATCACATTATTTATTGGCTTACATACTAAGCAAGTCTGCAAATGAAAATAAGATGTAAAACATTCATTAACTTTTAACTGTCATCTATGTAAACATATGCAGTACCCAGAAAAATCTATAAAGACAAAAAAAGTATTAACTAAGGAAAATTCTAGGTCTTATGCCTCCGGAATGATTTATTTTTAAAATATAAATGACAAGTACTTTAAAGTCGAATAACAGGGCAGGAATACTGCATACAGGTTTTGCATTATTACATTGATTACAATTTTTGCGAAAATCATTCGCTATTTATCCCTATTTAAAGATGCGTTTGGAACATTTGTCTAGCCAAAAAAATTGTCAAAACATTGTATTCCAACCGAATAACGCTTTTTGTTGACAATTTATGTTTCTTAAATTTAAAATTAAACTTTTTTCTGTTTACATATTGCTACCATTTTGTCACGTGTAATGACTTATCCAATAAAAGTTTCAGCATCTGTTTGACAGTAGCATGCAGACATGTTTTTAAGAAAGAAATTGAATTGAAATTTAGTTAAAATGCGCGAAAATTGGATATTTTTATCGGAAAATCGTTACATTATAACTGACATTCAATGATTAACCTGCTTGGAATATCTTAATGAATGCAAAGCAGATATTTGTATGTTTACCCGTGGTTAATTTTCGAGGATTCGTTTGCACAAAACATGTCGATCCCGCAATTTTGAGATAATTTTTCAAAATTTTCATTCATCGTGAAAGGAGATATATGTCTCGATATTTACCGTATACTGAGAGATATATCTTTTGTGCTATGTTTGCATGTAAAGATATAAAAATATGTCTTACTCAAAACAATGCGAGAGAAAAATGATAACTGACGGGTAATACGAGTACGCTACGTCGATTTATATATCTATTGTTTTGTTTTTGATGATCAAGACGAGATCATGTAATACTAATTTGATCATCATTGACGAGACAAATGACCGAACGGCTGGACTTAAAAGTAGAAAGCAGAAGATGATGTCATGATGACGTAATGCATCACACTTTCACCAAAGTTAAACTTCAGCTTCATTTTAGAAGGAAAAGCTACACGTTCTTAATTCCCATATACACGCGCCTCTTAGAATTAACCATAAAAGAAAACCATTGAGAAAACATGGCCGCGAGTAAGGTTCGAACCCTAACCCAAATCGGTAGCCAAAGCTCCAGTTTTTAACTGTGAAATACAAATAAAAACAGGATTGTTTATAATAACACTAAAAGAACCAATAAAGAAAATTTATGATTATTGTGTTGACATCATTTAACAGCAAAAGAAACTCACTATTTTGAAAATATTAAATGGAAATGGCATGTGTTCTCTTTCCATGCGTGCTACTATCTTTGCTCGTCTGACAAGAAAACCGCTCAGTGAAGTTTGCTCTATCTCCCTGTATGTGTTCATCATTTTCGCTATCAGCATGTTCAACAGCACAACAATAATAAAGAACATAAATGCCATCATTACCATCGCACCAGCAAATCTGAAACGTTAAAAGATAAGAGGGTAAGTGTTCTAAAACTGTAAACTTTCATTTTAAAACAAAACTATATACAAAAAAGAGGATGACTTGTTCACAAATGAATGCTTTATATATAAAAACAGGTAAAAATCCAGTGCTATTGTATCACCTATCATATAAATATATGTAAAACATTCAATCATATCGCAGCATAGACAATAAAGGGTGCAATGCTTTGCTTGGTGAAATGAAATATAAACACTTCGAAATCTATTCAATTACAATGGTTCCGATATTTATATGGTCGCATTTCAAGAAAGTCGTAACAAAAACAATGTATCTGATATCCCATTCCATATTATTTAGGTTTCATGATAATTTTTCGCGAAGGACACAAAGTTTGAATATACGAACATAATTGTTTTAATTTTATTACTTTGGTTTGATATTTATTACGATGTTATACAATTTTTTGCAGATATTTCGTCATGAGTTTAATACTCATTGAAGAATGAATAACAAATAAAAATAGATAAATAGCATAATTACTAGAACAACTAACCATCCTGGTGTTCACAATAACAACACATTTATAACACAAACGTCTTGTAATAAAGCTTACACGAACGGCTGTTAATATTGATGTAACTTACTTATAACCTTCGTCTCCAGTGTATTCAACAATACCGTCCGATTCAATCATGATTCTTATACCAACAATCCCTATCTTCCAAAACGACCTATAAGGAATAAAATAATATCACTTATTTACAGTAGGACGACATATTTTCAAATTATTTTACTAGTAAATGTACTGAATCCTAAATTTACGTATAAAGCTTTTTTCGTAACTTTTCAAAAATATCCCTTTCGTTGAATTGTTATTCATTTAGATGGGTCTTTTAAAAATGACCTTAAAAACATTTTCTGGGCAAGCATTGATTTTGTTGTCAATATCACACTGATACTCTTATGGTCATAATAGGACATTTAGCTTGGTATACTCCAGGTGCCTTTCAGTGAATTACTTCAAGGAACAATTACACACTTGTGTATGACCACCGAAGCTAGCTATATAGTTTCTGACATGAAAGAATCCAAATTCGGAATGAACGTAAAAATAAGAGATCATAAGATCTTCTTTCATGTCCGTGAAACATCAATGAGATTTCTATGAAAAACATATTTTACTAATTCTTTACTAAGTTATTTGTTTGAGATTTTTGGTTTAAAGGTATTGATGTTAAAGGTGTGAGTTATAGTTCCATATAGACATACTTGCAGGACAAAAATCGTATAATGTACTTTACTTTAAGTTGCATGACTTAAGTATATGTAAAGGGTCATTGATTTATAAGCCAACATACATGTAGATTAATGTAAATGACATAAACCTGAATCACTGCTTTATAATTAAAGAAAATGTAGTTTTTTTCTCTAAATGACAGGGCGAGTTTTATGCATACTCCAAGTGTCCCATGCACAATGATTTTAGACAACATCTTATAAAAGACAATTGAAAAAGACCAAATGCCCCCCCCCCCTAAAAAAATTGAATTGTTAACATCACAAAATGGAAATGATACCAAAATAAGTGCCATATTTGTTTCTAATGGGTTAGTTTACACCTTTATAGGACGAGGCATTACCTGTTCAGGTGATGGAAACAGGGATAAATTGATAATATTTATGATGGCACTTTACAAGGTACAAATGCTGGACGTTCATTGGTTGTATTTCAGTAGTTGTGTTTTTTTCATAAACATACTTTCGAATCCATTACATGTTAAAAATGATGCATATTTTGTGGAATGTCCACACTGACCGTGTCATCGTTTAACTGAATATATGTTTATCACTGTGTAATCATAAAGTATTGCCAACATATATTTTGAAAATATATCTCAAATCTGATAAAGACATTTCTTATTTGATATAAGAGAATGATTAAAATCAAATCGCTAGACGGAATGTTCAATGCAATATAACAACCTTCGTGGGACTTAACTATTTATTCCTTTCATTGTTCTATGGGTTATATAACAAGATACTTGCGTTGTTTCTTCGTGTAATTGAAGCGTATTTTCAGCCTTTAATACCAAAAGAAATGTTCCGGAAAATACAACGATCGTGATTAAAAGGATAATCCCAAACTTCAGGATATCTTTTACTAGCATTTTCTGCAGCGAATCGACGAACACCCCGGTAAACCTACAAGCAAGACGTAAATATATTATTATTTAAGGTTCATATGTTTGATCTTATCTACAGCGACTTCTATTGAAACAAGTATTGGTAAACTTAAGAACAACAACAACAATGCATTTTATTGATTTGAACAGTCAAGTTCATCATCATACATATTTTATTGACAGACATGAATACAATACAAATGTGTTGGCTATTATTGGTAATTAAGTTTTAAATGGAGGCTGAACTTAGTATATATTAGTTCTTACCGTCAAAGGGTACATACAGATTTGCAATATTATCATAGATTTCCTCGCTGTTATTAGTTGTTTAATGAAGTGTTTACAATGAATTGTTTAAATTATGCAAGAAATACAAACACGACAAAAGTTGACCAAAAATTTAGCAAAACATGCTACAACATAGTATAGACAAGTATAGAATTTTAGGCAAGGCAAAAGCTTCAGAGAATATTTCCCAAGGTTTAGCAGTGTATGCTTATTGGAAGAGCGTATCAATCTAACAAACGTATGGATACTTGGTCTGTTGTGAAAATACGAGTTTATGAAATGTTTCTGAAATGTAAATGAATTGGAAATATCAAAACAAAATGGAATTCGACTTTTACGTCAATTTTATCACACAATAACCACAAGCACTGGTTTCTATTTACTCTGTTTCTGACATTGTTTACCAACATCAATATTGAGCTGACTAGACGAAAGACGTAATCGAGTTAGAACAGTTCTAAACTTACTAAGAAGATTATCTATGTACCTTTCAAAATCGAAAGATCTTTTTTAAATCTTTATATAAAAACATCAAGATTGTTTGAAAATATCAAGCACCCTTTCTTTCATCTGTTTACACAATCCGAATTGTGAAACACACGTGAAAATACATTGTTGTTTTGTAATGTTTGTTATGGAACATGTATGAGGGGATCACGTAAGGGGACAAGGGGATAATGTAGATGTACATATACTTTATTCATTATGGAATATGTATGAAGGGATCGCGTAATATGACCAGGGGGTCATTTAGATGTTCATACGAGAGATGATAAAAAATTAACGGGACTGGGACTGTCAGTTGAAGAATTTTCAACCTTTCATTAAATGTTATATATCACAATTAATCGGAAAACAATACCTTAACCTGATGCTATATCTAATCTGATTACGCAAATAGCTTGTCCGTAACAGCGAATTCAAAAAGCATGATAACGCACATCCGGCGCAGTGCGTAAATTTGCGCTGGCATCTGGAACTTTATGATTTGTATATTTGACAATATGGAACATTTAGATTTCAAAATATGTCAAAACGTCAGGAGCCATATCTTTGACGTTGTCAGGAAAAAAAATGACTTCATTCAAACCATATTTATATTGGCAATAACTTTTCAAACGTCACTTGTTACAGAATTCCTCGCGTTAAAACTATGCTATGCATACATGTTTGGAACTGTAAAAACTAGATATGTGTCCATAGGACACGGGTGCCCCAACGGGTGCCCTCACTGTTTTGTCAATCTTATGACTCTAGGTCAAATATATTTTGGGTACATGTGCCACAAGTTGAAAGCTAAAAATCTTTTACTAAGTAAAGGGCAAGAACTTTAAGTAAAGGGCAAGAACTTTACAAATACTGAATAAATCCACAAGCAAACCCAATGTGCAAAAGTACACACGCTGACCAACATTCTTTTAAACGTTCAGGCCTACAGGTCAAACACTTTTTGAGCTATGCATGAACAAATTGAAGATTGTAAATTTATACTAAGTCAAAGGCAATAACTGTAACAAAACTGAAAACAAGAATGCATTTGTGAAAAAATGCTATGCCACCACATTTAAATAACAGTACATATTTTTGTTACTATACAATTCAACTTTGCCTAATGCAGTTGTGTCTAGTGAATTAGAATAAATGTCATATTTCAGCATTCCAAATCATTAGACACATGTACAGATTTGTCTAATATTAAGATACAAAGGCCATAGTGCAATAATTGATTTAAAAATAAAAGATTTTTTTCTTGACACAAAATATGTATTAACTGTATAACATAGCTGTATTAAAATTTGAAATGTAGGTACAGTTACTATTCCTTAAAAAAAGAATAAAGATCAACAAGGCAAAGACAACGTTCACAGGACGCAGCCCCCACCACTTCCCCCCATCAGACCCACGTATGACACCCAGAAGATACCCAACAAAAACCTGGAGTGGACATAAGGGCGGCGAAAGGAAAGGGACATGTATGAAATGATATAACTAATACGGGCCCATATTGGAATTAAAGGGATAAGGGCTGTAAAGGTGAAAAGGGAAGGGGGTAAAAATGGGAGGGGGTGAGAAAATACCTACCGTACATAACAATCCAACAAGGCAGACATCACAAAACATGTAATCATTCAAAAACAAGTAACAATACAGACATGAAAAACACGTAGAGGGGTACCGCCTTGGAACGGTCAGTGGTACTTAAAATATGATAAACAAGATCAACAAGGAAAGGTGGCATTCAATGAACGCAGCCCCCACTCGACCCAGCAACAAGCGCCAGCGGCAAGGAGCCCAGACACTGGGGAATTTAAATAACATCTTTTCAATTTAACATTACCAATTTCTTAAAACATAATCTTTATTATAAACACGATGGAATCATCATGTCCTTATAATGTGCTCCAATTGTTTCATTTAATATCTCTACAAAACTCACAACTGTCTTGCTAGAGTTGCGTGCATTGAACGCCGGCTTTCCTTGTTGATCTTGTTTATCATATTTTATTACCTGAATCAATTCATAAATATCTCTGAAAATCAATACCTTTAGGCTAACTCAAAGCTATTGAACATTTTACATAAAAATTTCATAACATGTATTAGACATTCCAATGTAGGTTGTTTCCTTTTTCACAAAAAGATTTTTAAGATTTTACTACAATGTATATGTATATAATGAAATCAATGACCCCGGGACAGGGCCAATTTTGACACCAGGACAATAATCTTGGTAGACGTCTACTACCGAGTGTTTTATGCAAACATAAATTTTGTATCAATTTTGTATCTAATCTGTCCAAATGCCATTTTATTTATAAAAAGAAACACAATGTCCGCCATTTTTTTTTTGTTTTGACGAGACGTAACAATTGTGGCGCAACCGTTTTACGCGTTGTTTATTTTCATGAAAACAATTAATTTCGATAGAAACTTCAATATTGTCAAAAAGCTTATTTTCCGCAAGTATCCTTTTGGTGAGCAACTCACCGTCGAGTAAAGGAACCAAATAAGTCTAGAAAACGGTCCACTTCGAGGAAAGAAGCAAGTCTTAGAGAGGTCCGTTTCCCAAGTAAAAAGCAATAGGGCGCAGCAAGTCTTACTTGTGCATCATGTCTAAAGAGCGCAACAAGTTTGAGGAGCACAGCAAGTTTAAGGAGCGGAGCAGGTTAAAGGAGCGCTGCCAGTCAAGGAGTGCAGCACGTCTAATACTGCAGCAGGTTCAAGGAGTGCAGCAAGTATAAGGAGTGTAGCAAGTCTAATTCTGCAGCAAGTATAAGGAGCGCAGTAAGTCCGAGGAGTGCATCAAATCTTAACTAATTGTCACAAGTACCGATTGGAATATCGATAAATATCACATAGGAGAAACTATAACTTGAAAATTGGGGGCTCGACCGGGATCACTTTGAAAAGATTTTGATAAACTGAGCAATATGTATTACGACGAATAGCTAAAAATTGCAGAAAAGCTAAGATTTAAAAATGTTACTCCGAGAGAAAGAAGAGTGCATAGCCAGAGGGGGAAGCGCCCGAAGGCGTGAAGAAGAAATAAGACAGATAGAAATAAGTTTTGAGCTCAAGATGAAGGAAAAAAATTCAGATATAGCGGATCGAACCAGCAAAATAACAACTAGTGATAGAAGCAAGTCACTCAGACCAAGAATACCTTAGTTCAGAGAAGCAAACGACAATATAGATCCATTTCTAGAAAGATTTGAGAGACATGTCATCAGCCATTACTGGGAAAAGACATTTGGGTCGTGAGTTTAAGCTGATTACTATCAGGCCAAGTTCTAGAAGTATTTACACGTTTGTCTACTGTAGAAGCCAACGAGTATGACACTTTGAATAGGGTTATTCTGAAACGATACCAGTTGACTGAAGAGGGTTTCAGTGTGAAGTTCAGGCAGAGCAGACCACTTCCTGGTTATTTCACAAGAAGGGAAGATATGGTGGGTGAAGAGCAGACCTGTCATGGAATAAGCGAGCTTTTAATCAAGGAACAGTTTATCGAACCACTCTTCTCAAACAATAGCAGCTTGGCAAAAGATCATACCAGAGACATCAGGCAAAGTAACAGAGAACAGAAATGAATATGTCAATATTTATGACATGCCATAAAATTTTAGCCAGAGTATGCCGACAGGAAAACGGAAGCCGGGCACCGAAGGTGTGCTTTATTTGCAATAAGATTGGGCATATTGCAAAAGATTGTAGACAGACAAAAGCAGAAGGTGTAAAATGGAACCACAACAATGCATCGTATGTGCCAAAACAAACATTAATGCTCTCGAGAAGAGAAGAACACTAACAAACGAGTGGAGGGACTGTGCCGATACTCGCGGGGACTTGTAGAATTGATTTATTGGAAGAAGAAATAAATCTAAAATCAAAAGAGGGTTTTGTCGGTACAAACGCAGTAAAACTATTGAGAGACCTGGATGTGAGTTAGCGGCTGTGAAGAAGAATTTGTGATGACAATTGACGAAGATGCTAAAGTTGTACTTTTGGCGAAAATATGGGTAGATACGCCGTTCCATGTTGGGGAGTGTGTTAGAGGCAGTGATGCTTCAGTCATTTATATGCGACTTCTTATTCTCAGATCCCCTTTCAAAATTCCATTTTATTTAGTTCCGCCCATTGTTTTCTCGTTTAGGGCACATGCATTCCTTTACTTGGGGACCATACACCGCTTTTCATGGAATGGCACTGCTGTGTCACATTGAAGATTCTATTATAACCGCCGTATGAACACATGTGCGAATGTTTCTAAATTCAAAATTTCATTTTTTTCGTGTTTAAATAATGAATTCTGCTTAAGCCGGTGCTAGGGGGCGTGGACGGTAACTTCCACTTTCCAGTTCCGGTCATGAATAGGCTCAATCAAACCGAGCCTGCAACATTTTCAATTTTGCCGTGTAGGGCTTTCTTATGGGGTTTTGATTTTCTCTATTTTAATGATCGGTTATGTTGCCGGAGTACTTGATAGGCCTGATCCTGAATGGAGACAGAAGAACAGACCGTCCAACCAAAGCTTTGCCTGTTCTGATACCGTCCTGCGAAACTGAATCTGACATGGAGAAATAAAAGGACTCCTAGAAAGATGACTCCTAATTTAAAAAGGTTTGGGAATAAGCAGACAAGCCAGATTAGATGCAATCCAAAAATGAGGACCAATATTGGAATTAAAGGGATAAGGTATGTACGGGTGAAAAGGGGAAGGGGAAATGGGAGGAGTGAAAAAAATACTTACCGTAAACGACAATCAAACAAAGCAGACATCATAAAACATGTAAACATTCAATACATACATGGAAAACACATGAAGGAATGCAGAAGGGTACTGCCTTGGAACGGTCATTGATAGTTAAACCACTCGGGAGTTTCAACCGGTTTAAGGCGCGCCAGACTTTTAAAGCAACTATAAAAAAGCATTTTATTGATATTTTCAATTCTTTAAATGTTTTCTTTTCATACAATACTGAAATATAAATCTCACATACACTAACGCCACGGATTTGATCCATATCAGTATCCTTATCAGTTAATAAATATTTTGGCAAAAGGGCGCCAATCCGTAGGCAGCGTAATGGCGTCACCCTAAATAAACAACTCATTCATAAATGTGCTAGAATGACGTTATTTCAAACATACAAGAATGATTTATCAAACACTGATGTAAACACAATACAAGCCAGTCTGGGACGTGAGGGTTTTGTAAAAATACTTTTTTTTCTTATTATATATTTTGTTTACGAATTTCTATATCATAACAGTAGGGTGCGAAATCAAACAGCGTAATATTAAAATCGGCACCGGAAGGTATCTTTCTTATTTTATCTTCTTAGAATTGGAATAATATCATCTTAGTGGTGTTTATCGGCTGTTTAACACTGGTTTGGAGTTTCGATGCGTAGGAATCGACCACGAAGGCCGTAGGCCAGATTATTTCTTAAGCACAATGTCCGCCATTATGTTTTTTTATGTGACGTCAGAATTGTTGCGTTCTATCCGGTTCGCGCGCGTTTGTATTTAAATAAAATTATGCAACCCACCGTCAAGTGAAGTAACCAAATAAAGAAGCAAGCATAGAAAACGGTCTGCTTTCTAGTGAAGAATTAAGCCATAACAACGGCTCGCTTCCAAGGAAAGAAGCAAGTCTAAGAGTGGTTTGCTTTCACGGAAAGAAGTAAGTCTAAGAAGCGCAGCACGTCTAACTTGTGCAGGAAGTCTTAAGGAGCGCAGCAAGTAAATGGAGCGCAACAAGTCTTAGGAACGCAACAAGTATATCATCTGTGCTGTTCATAACATGTTTTGAATTTCCAGCAAATTCAAGAATAAAGATAATGGTATAGAGAAAGAATTATTGTCAATGAAAAAGAGAAAAAAACTCTTTTTGCAGTCGATGCAACATTTTCAAATAATGGTAAACGAATCGTGTTTGAAAAACTCCTCGATGTTATTACAAATTTTGGACAGGTATCAAATCTTAAACTGAATATGAATAAATCTACTGTATTAAGAGTGGGATCTCTTAAAGACACTTATTAAATTTTTGCAAAGATTAATACTTTCAATGACCATCTGAATCTGCAAAACACTAGGTACTAGGCATGACCTTTTCAAACAACAATTAAGAAAAACATAGGCTTTAATTTACAACGAAAACTTAATAGTTTCAAATATGTGTTTGAAACAATGGGAACACAGACAAGTTACTTAGGAAAAAAAAACACAATACTAAAAACTTTTGCACTACCAAAACATATTTGTCCATTTACTGTTTTGCCAAACCGTCTGATGATATATTAAAGAAAATAAAAAAAGACATGCATAATTTTATATGAAATAACAAACCAGAAAAAATTAAAAGATATATTAGAATTAGAATACAAAAATGGGGGGGCTTAAATTGATCAATATTAATTGTTTTTTAAATTCAATCAAAGGGGCAAGCTGAATATTTGAATGTGAAACAAATAATCAAGATATCAAAAATGTTTGTAAACACAATTCCTTTCTTATGGACATTCTTATTGCATGGCATAGTATCAATAACGACATATTAAATAAAACAGCTGGAAAACAAGTAATATGGAATAATTCTTAGATAAGGAATGGCAGTACCTATTTTATGTAAAAGATTGGGATGACAAAGGTATTAAATACATAGAACATTTTTTTGACTACAGACAAAAAGACGTCTACTCTTTTGAGCATTTTAAAGAATTATATTATTCAGAAAATAATGCAATTCTAAAGCTCCGCCAAATCATCACAAGCAAAAATCCTGATATAAATTAGTGAAACATAAAATAAATTACTATACACAAACCAAAAGCAAAAATCAAATCTGAAAGTAAATGGGAAAAGGTTTTGGAACATAATGATATGAAATGGAAATCAGTATATCAGTATATAGCCAAATTTCTAAAGCTACTATTGATACCAAAATAAGAACTTTTCAGTATTAATATTTCATGTGAATAATTCCAACGAATAAATAAATATGAAATTATCAAGTACGTACAAATTTGTGTGATTTTTGTAACATGCAGGCTGAAAGTATGGAAAATCTTTCTGGGAATGTCTTCATGTTCAAGTTATGCGGAATAGACTAGAAAACTTTTTAAATATAAACGGGTTAACTATTCTTTTAAGCTTAAACAATAAGTTTGTATGTTGCAAAACAGTTGGAAAAGTAATGTAATAAATTTCATTTTATGCTACCGCAGCACCTGCGATGCGGTGGCATATAGCGATTCACCTGTGTGTGTGTGTGTGTGGTGTGTGCGCGTGCGTGTGTGTGCGTTGATGCGTGCGTTCGTGTGTGCGTGTGCACGTGTGTGTGTGCGTGTGCGCGCGTGTGTGTGTGTGTGTGTGATTATATAGATTATATAGTGAACTTAAAAAACTTCTTGAATGTGAAAAACCACAAGTCCAATTTGAATCAAACATGGCAGGACTGATCCTTGGGTGTAGGGTTTTCAAAGTTGTTCAAAGAATTTCATTCCATGCAGAAATCTGGTTGCCATGGCAACCAAACGGAATTATAAGAATTAATTTAAAAATCTTCTTGTAAAGACCCAAAAAGGCTTACAGAATAGATATTTTGCATAAGGCATCATCTGGTAGGCCTCTACCAAGATTGTTCAAATTATAGCCCTGGGGTAAAAATTGGCCCCGTCCTGGGGTTCATTAATTCTCATTATATGTACATATAGTAAAAACTAAAATACCTTCTTGTCTGAAAATACAAGGCTTAGAGCTTTGATATTTGGTATATGATATCATCTAAAGGTACTCTACCAAAGATATTCAAATTTTGCCTCTAGCGACAAAATTAGCCCCTCCCCGGGGGTCAAAGGTTTTTCTTTTATGTATATAGTAAAAACTTAAACACTCATCTTCTCGAAATTGACAAAGGCTAGAGGTTAGATATTTTACGTGAAACATTGTGTAGTGAACCTCTAGCAAGATTGTTCAAATTATAGCCCTTGGGTCAAAATTGGCCCCGCCCCAGGGTCATTGATTTTCACTGTGTACATATAGTAAAAAAAATAAATATCTTATTTTCTGAAGGTACAAGGCTTAGAGCTATGATATTTGGTATATGATATCATCCATAGGTACTCTACCAAAGTTGTTCAAATTTTGCCTCTAGTGTCAAAATTTGACCTGCCCCGGGGGTCCTAGGTTTTTCTTATATGTTTATAGTAAGAACTTAAAAGAATTAGCCTCTCTAAATTGACAGGCTAGAGGTTAGATACTTTGCATGAAACATTGTGTAGTGAACCTCTAGCATAATTGTTCAAATTATAGTTCCGTGTGTCATTGATTTTCAGTCACTTATGATGTACTTAAAGTAAAAATTTAATTTTTTTTGCCTGAAGGTACAAGATTATGAGCTTTGATATTTTTTATATTTTGGGTACTCTACCAAAGTTATTTTGATTATGCCTCTAGTGTTAAAATTGCCTTGCCACAGAGGCGATAGTTTTTCTTATATGTATATAGTAAAAACTTGAAAAATCTTCCTCTCTGAATTGACAAAGGTTAGAGGTTAGATATTTGGCATGATACTTTGTGTAGTGAACTTCTACCAAGATTGTTCAAATTACGGCCCTGGGGTCAGACTTAGCCCCTCCCCAGGGGTTATCATTTTCACTTTGTACATGAAAATTAAAAAAATCTTATTGTCTGAAGGTAAAAGGCTTAGAGCTTTGATGTTTGCTTTATAATATCATCCATAGGTCATCTACCAAAGTTGTTCAAATTTTGCCCCTGGTGTCAAAATTGGCCCTGCCCGGGGGCATTTATTTTCATTATGTACACATAGTAGAAGCAGAAACATAAACAAATGTTTTCTGAATTGATTGGAGAAAGCTACAGCTGAGATATTTGACATGAAATGTTGTTTGGTGGACCCGTATCAAGATTGTTTGAATTAAACCCTTGGATCAAAATTTTGTCTTGTCCAAGGGGACAGTGATCTACTTTCTTGTCTTTTGATGTACAGCCATGAAATTTGGACTATGTGCACATTTTTATTTGTAACATTGAACTTTTATATCAGGTGACCTAGACTTTGATGATGTGACCTACTTTTTTGTCCTTTAATGTGCAGCTATGAAATTTGAACCATGTGCACAAATTAAGGTGTAAAGTGAACTTTAATATCAGCTGGCATAGATTTTGACAAAGTGTCTTACTGTGTTGTCCTTTGATGCACAGTCACGGAATTTTGGCCATGTGAAATATGACCTTCACCACAAAATTCAACTAGACTCAACTGCATTGATAGATTCCTACTCTGATCTCTTATTTGAATAACAACAGATTTAACCACTATTCTAATAATAAGAATTAGGTAGGTCAGTGATGTGTGCATTATGGCAATCTTCATTTGTATAGAAACAAAAAAAATATTTGTTCCTACATTACTATTTAGTGTTGTTTTAATGCGGTGGCATAACACTTTTCTCAAATGCAATCTTGTTTATCAAATGAAATCTTATCTTTTTCAACAGAATAATAAACAAAAGATACCTTTTTTAAATATTTCTTGTCATATCTAAAACTTAGAATTACTTTTGTAAATGAAATTGCAATTATTTAAAATAAGGTTCAATACCACCTTAATAAATGGTCTTTTTTAAAAATTTTAGTACGTACTCTTTACCCCAAAATTAAAAACATTAACTTTTATTAAGATTTAATGACAAACTTTAAATATGCGTTTTACGAAACATGGGTGTGATTTCCTTTTCACACCTCACTTCTTGTTTTTACTTTCACCTTTCTACTTTTTTATTTATGAAAGATTTACAAAAGCTATGGCATAAGTTAAATTTAAATTAGAGAAAACATTCACTAAAAACAAAATATGATATGATTTCATATTATCATGAAACGATGTGAAAAGAATGTATGTGAAATTTATGTACATATATGTCATAAAGGTATAATAAAATATGATATTTGTAACAAGGTCTTGCTGTTGATTACTGCTGTCAAAGGGGACGATTTTGTTACAGTTTATTTAAAATGTAATCAATGTGTTTGAGAATTTCTCAATACCAATAATTGTGAATTAATTAAATCAACAAATACTTAAAATGCATACGAAGGGGGTGATAAGATGCTAACACATCCTTTAAATTCTGATACCGCAAACACTTTATCAACCGGTATTTTGAACAAATAAGACTCATGTAAAACAAACAAGACTTACTTCTTGCGTTCCTTACTTTAGTAGATATATAATCTACATAAGTGCAACGAATATAACTAATGACTTTTTTTATAATTGACCATCATGTTTAAACATGTTAATTCTGATGATGTGTTTGAAACTTAAAGTGACATTATGCATATTTTTCACTATCAAGCCGGTATAAGTAAGTTGTATATTTCAAAAGATTAACTATTTTAATGGCTATTGAAAAATCATTGATAATTAGATAATAAACAAATGTTTAAAATAAATTATAAAAAACTACCCAAACATCTCTCACTATTTTTATGAAATGGCAGATAGTTTATAATAAGAATATTTATTGACATTTTTGTGGGGAGTATCGAGGTTATACCTTACTCAGGTGCCATTTATTCTTACATGAAAACAAAGACTTGACAAAATTTAAAGTTATTATTGTTGTAAAACTGAAAAATTATCTGACACTGACAGGAAATTAAACACGTAACTCTCAATTACAAGAAAGATACTCAACCACGTTGTTAAAAAGGAAAAACTGTTGGAAATGTCTTGTACTAAATCAATAATTACTGAGGCATTTTAGAGTTCCCTAATAAGTTTTAACTGTTTTATATACCTTTCCCTAAATATTTAAAATAATTTTATAATAAATATTGTGTTTTTTATATTTATCTTTTTTGGGTGAATATTATCTTCAGACTCTAACAATACTGTTAAACAAAGAAAGTGTTGAATTGCAGAAAGGATTGATTTTTTTGAACAACCAACAATAAACATGTACAAAATGAGAATTAATGACAAAGACAAGCCTGTTATTTTCATTCAAGACACATGTCAATTTGACTTCTATTTACCATTTCCTTGCAAACTATTTCAAAGTAACTAGATTATCTTCATATCTTGACAAAACCATCTTTCATTTTTAAGATAAACTCAAAAAGTGTAGACTAAAACGTGAACAATGAAAATCATGAAAAAATTGGGCGGCATAGATGTTCCTGCTGATTTTGGACTTCAAAAGTTAATAAAATTCTATAAAATGAGTAAACTTGTGGTTTAATAGAAATGAAATTTATATATATATAATTATACAAATGCCATTGCATCTGTTTATTTAGGGACGCTAACATACAATATGAAGATAAGTTCCAACATGTGTTCAAAAGGGTTAGAAAGCATCGGTCAAACCTTTGCTCACAACAGCTAGTCCAATTGTTTGTGCAAATATCAGCGTTTACTGGGTTAGAAATAGCACTGTTGAACTCTAAGACATAGAACATTAAGTTATCAGTGATCAAAGAGCAACTGGCAGCCTATTGTAAGTGGATATTGAATTTTATGAACAACAATTAAAGAAACTGCACGAATGTGAACATGCATTTACTGTAGGAAAAATCAGGTTAGCTTGACCTTGTGATTTATTTTAAAAATGAAATGTTGTAAGAAATATTGTATGAAATACTACATGAAAGGTCAAATCAAGAATTCCGTCAACAATCAAAGAGCCACACAGCAGCCTACAAGTCGCCAAAAGAACAAAGAAAGATATTTACACATTACAGACGGCACTTGAATTTCACAAGATTCAAGATTTTATTTTCAAAACACCAGAAGGTCATAGACCCATGTGGCCAACATTTACATACTATATATGGCTACAGCAATTTAACATTTAATAATAATAATTACATATTCAAACATGCATACATACATACATTACATACATATATATATATATACATAAGTACGCTCATAAATTTGCATATATACCATCTGCACATATGTATACACATATATTTTCGCATATGTATAAGCACTGCTACATGCAACCCGTTTTTTTAATAATATTGATATGCTCCAACATTTTTTTTGTAACATAATAGACAGAATAAACATTTTTAATATTCAATACACTTGTATGTGCATATACAGCATAGTGCAGTAAAGTAAGTAGTAGTAAGAAAAATGATTCCATATCTAGTCACAACTTGCTCGAAAACGAAAGTGGAAAGTTGGTGACCAATATGGATTTTATTTCAAAAATTTTAAATCATAAATGTAAAATGTCAATCGGGCATAAAATAAATACGAATTCTTATTCCATTTCCAGTCAAAACTTGCACAAAAGCGAAACTAGCAAGTTGATTGACATATGGATTTACTATAATTGTACATAATGAGATTACATTTTACAAAGCTAAGTGATAAACAATAAAGCATATAAGAGTCCTACTAACAAAATTCACATCATTACATCTTGAAAATCAGTTTAAGAATTGTTATCTCTGTAAAGTTCGTTTGTTCTTAATGTAAATGCTTTTTTTACATATGTACTTAAATTTCTTATGACACGCTTACATTCTGTAGTAATTAATTCAAGAAATTTTTGCATATTTGGTCGTCTGTAATAATAGACTGGTACAAATTGTCTTCTCAAATCATTATATAAAACACATTCTAAAACAAAATGATATTCGTCTTCTAATTTATCGCAAAAAGTACATTTCCGTTCATTTACTGGAGTGCTAACAGGTCTAGTCCATCGGCCACTTTCAATAAAAAGTCTATGTGATGATACGCGTAATCGTGATAAACAAACACGGAATTTTTTAACGTTTACCAAATCAAGATATGGTTGAAATCTGTGGTTTAAAATGTATTTATAAAACAAAGCTCTACTTGAGTTATTTAGTCTACCAGACCAGTTTTGTAAAAACTGATCCTTTAATCTTTGTTTCACATTATATAAAAACAGTTCAGAGTCTCCAACAGTCTGAAATAACCATACTTCATAAAAACCAAGAGTACATAATAAATCTTTCAATAATGAACACCAATTTATTCTGTTTGGGTTTTCAATAATATCTTGTTTCAACATTAAATACACCTTCTTAATATATTTGTTTTCATCTGTAGTCAACAATTTTATCCAAAATTTTATAATGTTATAATATCTCATATTTTGCAAAGGCATTCTTCCTAATTCACCATATATAAAGTCGTTTTGTGTGTTTTTCTTTACTCCTAATAGTCTTTTGCAAAATTGCATATGTAAACGTTCTACGGCCTTGCCTTGATTAAAACCCCATACTTCACTTCCATAATTTAAAATAGGTAATATCATTTTATCGAAAAGATCCAATTTATGCCTTACAGATATATCTGTGAATTTATATAAATATTTATCCATTTTGAAAATACCCTTTAGTGCTTGCCCAGCAATTGTATTTTGTGCTTCAGAAAAAGAACCACCTGTTGTGAAAACAATACCAAGATAAACAAATTTACTAACAATTTCAACCATATTACCATTATAATAAAAAGTGACATTTGCGGGTAAACGTCCGCCTTTTCTAAACACCATTACTTTGGTTTTGGCAGTATTAACTATCATTTTCCATTTCTTACAGTAATTTAGTAATAGATCTAAACCATTTTGTAATTCTAAACTATTATTTGCAAATATAACAATATCATCAGCATACAGTATCAAAAACATTTTAAACATATTAACATCAATACCTTCTATTAAATGAAACAAGATACATGGCTTGTTTCATTTAATCCTTCTAAATCTGAGTCTTTATTAGTCTCTAGAAAGAGATATCCAAATCAACACCCAGAACTACAAATGAATAATCAGACTATTACTGAAGTTTCCGACCACAAACATCTTGGAGTTTTAATTTCGAATAACTGCACATGGCACTCACATATAGATTATATAACAAATAAAGCATGGAATAGGGTAAATATTATGAGAAAACTTAAATTTCGCCTAGATAAAAAATCACTAGAGACAATCTACACTTCTTTCATTCGTCCATTACTTGAATATGCTGATGTTATATGGGGAAATGCTACAAATTTTGAATAAGACGAACTTAACAAAATCCAAAACGAATGTGCTCGTATTGCTTCCGGATGTACAAGACTTGTTTCACTCGAAAATCTTTCAAATGAAATAAACTGGGAATCTCTCGAAGAAAGACGATATATACATAGAATGATCTTACTTTTTAAAATTCAAAACGGACTAGCTCCAGATTATCTTTTCTCAATTCTCCCAACATCAACTAATAATAGGTACAACCTAAGAAATATTGACAATATTCCGGGAATATATGCAAGAACTACACTTTATTTTAACTCTTTTTTTTCCGACTGCAATAAGGGAATGGAATAATCTTCCACACGACGTCCGTAACCTTCCAACTATCACATCTTTTAAACAAAATTTAAAGAAAAACATACGTCACACGCCTAAGTATTACTTGTCTGGTGAAAGAAAACTTCAAATTCTTCATACAAGACTTCGAACAAAGTGTAGTTCTCTCTAAACTACCATTTGTTTTTTTGAAAAATAACTGCATCACCTTTATGTCTTTGCGGCCAAATAGAAAATAACTTTCATTTCTTCTTCGAATGTACACAATTTGACACAGCTCGACAAAAGTTACTTCGAAATTTAAATAACTTTGACATTGATTTAAATGTTCCTACTTTTAGGCAACCCAGACCTTTCTGACCAAACTAATGACATATTTTTTCACACGTACACACTTACATCCAAGAGACAAAAAGATTCATTTAACACCCAAACACTTAAACATTATATTCCTATACTTTATACCTCATTATTTATCTTTCTCCTTCTTCACTACTTTTCACCTTTCTGTGTTTCTTTTCAAATACTATTCTACTTTGTATGATAATATTTATTTGAATGTTAATTCAATCTATTGATATATTCATTCTAAATATATATTCATCCTAAATAAATGGAACATATACAATGTTTCTTAAAGCATTTGAATACATATCAATTTCTGTGTTTTCTTTTTCTCTAATATAAATTGTTTTCAAGATTTTTTATCTATATTATATTCATCTCAGATTATAAAATATGTAATTATTTAAGCGCCTATTACATGTCAATTACTCACTTAGGAGAAGAATTTAATAAGACATGTTGTCTTTCATTCTAATCCTGTTTTTTTAAGAATATTTGAATTGCATCTGTATATTGTGGACTATAACATGTATATATATTCTGAGAAATAAAATATGTTTAAACTAAACTAATACCTTCTAGACCCTTTTTAATAAACATATCTTCTATATCATTTATAAACATGGAAAATAGAAATGGTGAAAGACATTCACACTGTCTAACGCCTAAAACACATTCAAAACTATTACTTAACTCATTAAAACACTTAACTCTTGATTTAACACTCGAGTACACCGATCTAATAATATTTAAAATATTTCCTCTTATTCCAAGTTGTATCAATTTTGTCCATAGATTATCTCGATTAACATAATCAAATGCTTTACTAAAATCTATAAAAGCACAATATAATTGCTTACCACTATTAATAATATGATTAATAAGACCATGTAAAACAAAAATATTATCAACCGTGCCTAATTTTGACCTAAAACCCGCTTGAGCCTCTATATACACACCGTAGTTTTCTGCCCAGTTTTTTAACCGATTATTTAACAAACGTGTGAAAAGTTTACCTAATGTACTTAAAAGGGTTATGCCTCTGTAATTGTTTTCATCATTAATACTACCTTTTTTATGTAATGGAACAACAAATCCTTCTGACCAATTTTCTGGAAAATAACCTATTTCAAATATTCTGTTAAATAACTTCAACAAGATAGGGACTAATTTATGTTTACCATGCATAAATAATTCATTGATATATAAATCCGGGCCGCCGGCCTTATTTGGACTTAATTGATTAATAGCTTGCAATAAACTGTCTGTCGAAAATGGTATGTTTAATTCATTAAACATAATATTGAACTCATCTGTTTCATATCTGTTTATAAAATGCAAAATATCTTCATCTGGACTAAAAAAACGATCATCGGGATTATTTACCGATTTAAAATATTGTTCAAAAATATCAAGTGAAATATTTGTGTCACTAATACCAGCACATTTTTTTAACATTTTCCAATAAAGTTTTGCATTTGTGTATTTTGCATTGACTAGCTTTTCAGTTTCATATTTATCATATCTATATCTAGCATTTCTCAAACAAGATTTATACTCAGACCTGGCTTTAACCATACTCTGCCTATTTATGTCTGATCATTTCTATACAAATTTAAGGCCGCATAAAACAATCTGCGTTTCTCGTCACATTCTACAGAGTACCAGGACTGGCCCGAGTCAACACTATTAACAGAGACTATACGTTCTGTTCTACATTTAAATAAAGGGGTGACAACATCATCAACAATATTGGTGAATTCATTTAAACAAGAATCAATATCATTGTTACACATACAATTGTCAATATTCTGCATAAAAACATCAAATTTCGATTTAGTATCGTGTGCAGACAGCCGCTCTATATATTCTCCGGCCTTCTCATTACACCATGTATATTTATAATTTATATTCTCATTCTCATTTACATTATTTGTAAAATTTAAATTATCTGACTTTTTAAATATAAAAGAGAATTCAATTTCACAGTGATCGGACAGTATGTTTGGTTCTTTTACTATAAATGAATCGACATATTCGAATAAATCTAACAATGATGTCAAAATAAACAAAAATAGCCGTTACTGTATTAATCACGCAGAAGTAATTTTAAATTAGTGAAATATATTTGCAAACTCATTACTTGCACATACCATTTAAATCATCACTTGAATCTTGAATCCTATTACTTTTCTAAAATTCTTAATACATTTTTTAAAATATTTTATTCATCTGCATACATTCAAATTTGAACATATTGAACAATTTATTTGTTATACTGTTAAAGCTAGTATGCTCATTCAAACATAGAAATTAACAATTTTAATATTTTGTTAAGTAGTGTACATGGATATGGAATAGTCATACTATCGTGCCTTCTAACTATATTCGATTTGATTAAATAGATGGTTGTTAAAGAAATTGTAAAAAATGTCTATTTAGTATTCAGTAAACATTGTCACAATGTTAACTGTATGTAGTGTGTATGCCATTTTGCGCATATATCATTTTCAAAACGAGCTCATTCATGGAAACAAAAGTTTTAATAACCATGAGTTATCCATATTATTTATTATAACTCTCCGCCTTAAAAAAATCCGTTTAAATGGTGTGTATTATTCTACGTCAAATTTATCCATCTATCTTTTAGCGGGGGTTTAGACTCCATTTTCCGTTTTGTTTTAATTTAACCTAGCCTATTTTATATTTCATGTTAAGTGCCGGTCGTACTATTAGATTTTAAGCTATTTTTTTCTTCTGACAGAATTAAATTTTTAAGTTTTTATGTAAGAATTGCCTGCTTATTGCAATTATGCTTGCTCGCGCCAGAACCATAACAATAATCAAGATTCATACATATCGCATCTAATTTATTGACAGGCGGACCGTTATCTAATGGACAACCAGGTCTGCAATATTTATAACCATAAAGAGTTAAAACGTTTAAATAATAACGAAAACTTTGTTTATGAATACCAAATCCACTTCCTGCACTTTTAGAAATATATTCTGTCGATAAAAAGTAGGTTTTATATGGTACGGTGTTAATTCAAGTTACATTTAAAGTTCTAAACAAGTTTGGTAGTTTTATTAATTGTTTACAGTGGTTCAAGTTTTTAATCAATATATGTTCAAATAGTCTGCGGTCAAGAGGTCAAAGGTTTAAAGGTCAGTCGTCAAAAAGTCATGGAACCCTCACAATATATATTACAACTATTAACAAGACAAGACTTAAAGATACCAAATATTTTGTATAAAATACTCGTTAATTAATAAATCACCTGCGCGTGATTTGTGAGCTTTTAATTTGCAAATTGCAAACCTAGCAACCAGGACAATATTGTTCAGTGGACTAATATGAAACATCGTGTAAAACGTTATAATAAAAAAAAATGCATCCGATTTTTAATCATTCCAAATCATTTATTGAAACAAGTTTATCCTGCATCGACAAAGGAAATATTTTTTTTTTGTTAAACTATCGCAAGAAATATTACCGCTAAGAACCTCGTGTTTTACAATTTACAATCATTAACCTGTTTTTTTCGAACAAGAGCGCGCGTCTTTCTTTCAAATGATCGTTTATAAATTGTCTGTTTTTTCCTTTTTCGTACACATTTTACCCGAAATTGCTCAATGTGATTAATAGGCATTACGAGCATTGCGACAGTCCAGTCGAAACCCAATCTGATTAAAATCAGCTCTAAATAACGCTCCGCTCTTAGATCTGACCGTGACCAAATAAGAAATCGTTGTTGGTGACCTTTCACACAGCCATTTATCGGCGAATTTTCATAATTTTGAAAGCGATGAAGTTTCTAATTTTAACCCGGGAAAACCAATACTGAGTAGTTATTTTTCACGATGTCGAGAAAAAACATGGCGTTGTCCATATAGTCGACAGGTAAACTGGTAAAACAATCTTTTCCATTAAAAATTGACTCTATAGTTTCAAGTTAGTTTGTTAAAAATTACTTCAAATAATTTTTTCTAACAAAAATCAATTATTTGTTTAACTTCCACTGATAACGGTATTTTGATACTTCTTCTAATGCCTATGTAAAAACCGGTTTGATTGCATGGCTTATTTTATCTTTAGGACTGTTGTAGAAGATAAACATTTTTACTGAATAAATGAAAAGGGTCTTACATATGTACATAAAGAGGACTAGTTTCCTTAACACTTGAAATATTTCAGAATGATAAGTAAATTACTAGAAATTTGACTTGTTGAACAGTTTACCAATTATTTCTATAAAGAGTATTGTTTTATTTTTTGTTTGTTTTATTTTTAAATTAAATAATATCATATGATTTGATCGATTTTGACAGACTTTAACAACATTTGGTAAAAATACTATTGGTTGAAATTTGATAATACCATATAATATTGCAACTTACTTGAAGACCGGGGCATATTTGGTTATTTGCAGAAACCAAACTAAATACGTCACAGCATATATATACCAGTGAGTTTGCTCATGTATATAACGCACAGGCAACAACAGAATCAACATAACTGGTGATGAAATCTCAACAATATTCATTTTGTCCACAAGATACTCCTTTTTCAGCCTGAATATATCACAAACATGCTACTATGATACTATCGCAAAATTCAAACAAGAAGATAAATTAATTTATGTGTTATGAAGATATGTGCACCAAGGTAAACGATTTATTCTTACAACGGTTAATGATACTTAAACCCCTAAGCGACATTCTTTTAACTTAATGTTTACTATTTTGACACTTATTCAAATGTATTTGTTTTTGTAGTACATGTGTATATGTAATTCTTTTTATAACACTTTTAAAAAGCTAGAATTTAATGAAACCGTCTCACTTCATATCCTTTTAAAAATTACTTATAAGTGATAGAATGATAGAGAATTAACTCATTTTATTTAAATTTTAAATCCTATCTTTAATACAAATAGTTAGAGGAATAAATAAATAACTAATCAAACCTGATAATTTGAAAAATTTCAATTACTAAAATGCGAGCAGCATTTAGAAGCAGAAAGATTTCAAAGATTGCCCGTGTATAGTCAAGAGGCGACTGGTAAACAACAACGTTTGGAGCATTGACACTTGTTACAGCAACAAAAGTCAGAAACACGATGCTAGTAAGGTACATAACAGCGTCTGTACTGAAATAAATGCCATGAATGAAAAGCGGGTAATATGTCATTAACTTAAACTTATTTCATAACATTCATATCCACACCTAAATAGTGCAAATGTAAACATGTTTTTCCTACAAGCTGGTAGCGGCTCGGAAACACGATCTTACTTTGGCTTAGATTTTATTTATAAATTTAAAATGAAACATACTGTTATGTATGATTAAATATGATTCTAAAGTTTTTGCGCAAATAACCATACTAAATCTTTACATACACAATGGCACGCCTGCACCAGTCTTTCCATTTTGCCTCTGTCACAGTCTGATAAGCTTTGCTGCATACAACGTTCTTTGAAAAGAGACAAAATAATTATATCTAGAGCTATCACTAAAGGTGATACATAATCGCAACTAGCAACCTTGACTCTTTGAAACATATGAGGTCTGAACCGAAATTTGAACTCAACCTATAATTTATGATGGTTCATCTATGTACCAATGATTTTTACAATAAATTGTCTATCTTTCAGAGACCATTTTTCAATTTTAACGATTCGTGACATTGACCTTGAACCTAGGCGGTTCAACAACAATCCCAAGCTAGGGGTTTTCATAAGTTTGCTTAAACATTCCTTGACATCAGGGGGTCCAAAAGCAATCCCAACCAGGGTCTTTATATCAGCTTGCTATATACAAATTTTATTACAATTACTCATTCCTAACACTTGTTATTGTCCGGAATACATTTTTTTCTATTTCAAGTTTTATTACAAGTTTGATTATAATAACTTATATTATATTATAAACACTAGTAATTGTCTGAAAACCATGCATTGGATAGACCAACAAACCGACGTACAGACAAGCTTACTCTTATATATCCCACTCAACTTTGTTTGTTGGGCTACATCTGAAAAACAGGTTATACATTTACGTTTATGTTATCATTTTTAGCCTTTCGTCTGCTGTTGGTTAGTTTACAATATTGACCATGTTAATCTTTTCTCAAAAATATAACTGTTACAGATATATAAGCGTCCTTGAAAAGTACAAACAAATAAAATCTTTGCAACTTATATAATTGTAACTTGATTAAAAATGTCACTACTCAAGCACTTGATTTAACAATGGATGAGTTGCAAAGGACGCACCTCTTTATAAAATGATAATATAGAACGGTTAATACAAAGTAATTTCACAGATTATGTATTTTAATGTCCTAAATGTTTGTATTGTAAATATGAACAACATTTGAACGAAAAGCAAATGCAATTAGTAAGATCAAATATGCTCACTGAATTTCGTCTTATGTTGTTTCGTCACACTGACTATATGTAATAAGCTAGCTTTCTCAATATTACAAGTTTATGTGACAGTATCGGACTTATGTTCCACACAATAATAATAAGATTTCATGTATAAGTATTTACCTTTCTGTAATCATTTATACATCTATTCATCAAAGAAAATATAATTTTCAAAAAGGTCAACGACAGAAATGGTCGGTTGCATTTGTTTATCAAATATCATGAGGCTGTGATGTTACGTAAATTTCCTACCATTGACAATGAATGTCGAAAAGTTAACTAAGTCGGTAAACAAGAAGTGGATGAGCGATACATTTAAAATCAATTCAATCGGTATGGGATTATGTATTAATGCTGTATACGAAATATCAAGAGGCTGTGATAAATAGTTGCTGAGAAAACTGTTATGAAGATTTCCTTCCGTTGACCATTTATGTCGCAAATTAAACTAAGTCGGTAAACAGGAAGTGGGAACGTGACAGACCTGGAATTTTATCCCACGTTATGGGACCATGTGTTAATGCTTTACACCAAATATCAAGAGGCTTTGATAAGTAATTTTAAACCGTATTAATGGCTTAAAATGCGAGAAAAGAACAATTTTTAACTGAATTTATTGCTTAAGATAGATTTTACTTACATTTCCAATTACTATAGTTCCATCTGCACAGTAATAATATAAACTTGTTATAATACAATTATTCATGATGACGCTTAATATGAAACTTTGAAAAATGATGTTTGTAACCTGGTGTAAATGCTGTTACTCTAAATTCACATGTATCATATCACTGATTTTACACATGTTACTTTAATAGTTAGTTTTCTAATCTTTTCTTATATATGCGTCACATTTACGGATATGTCCTAATGACACAGTCTGATTTTTATCTCTTATAAGGAATAACTTATCACCAAATTATGAATTTACTAACATCCACCTATAAGATACCTTTTCAATATTTGTACAGTTTTTCACAAACAAAAGATGTCTCCTAATCATACTTTTACTCTTTTAGCCGTAAACTTTCACATTATTAAGATACACTTTTACCCTAACGCGACTTTTTTGCGATTAATGCTTTCGACGGATCACATTTTTTAAGATTTGTTACTTCACAACAGCAGGTGTGCTGAGTGGCAGTCGTAAAAGTACTTCTCTTGAGTGTTGTTATATTTTTCTGGTCCTTTGGGAACATTTAATCTAATACTTTTATGTGTGGAAAATTGAGTATCGCTCAAGGCGTTGTTAGTGAGTCCGGGACGTGAGAGGGAAAGTTATACTTTTTCATTATCCCTCGGGTTCAGACTCAAACAAACCGAGGCTGCATTTTTCATGTAATTTTGATGTGATTTATGCTTTCGAAGGATTACACTTCTTCCACAGTTTTTTTCTATAGCTTACTTAGGAGACACAATCACCATATAAGAATGTAATTATACCGCGCAATAAGGACTTAACTATTATTTCACTGAAAATGTGACAATGCAGTTCTAACTGTGCTTTCTAATCTGCATCGTTACGCCAAGAGGCTGTAAAAGGTAGCTGCTGAGAAAATTGTTAGGAAAATTTCGAGAGAGAGATAGAGAGAGATAGAGAGAGATAGATAGGGGGGAGAGACATTTACAAAACAAAAGTGTGTTATGTTATACCGTCATTCCTCTGTAAGCGATTTGCTGGTAAACAGTGTAGTTAAAGAAATCGAAAAGATCTTGGTCTGGCGTCAAACATGCATCGTCCCTTTCGAAAATGCCGAAAGTTCCGCAATTAACGTAAAATGATTTACCTATCCGTTCTACACACTTCTCCATAAGTTTGGTTAAGGTTTCCTGCAATAGATTTAGTGTATAGAAAATCAATTCTAAATTGTTACAATAAAAAAATGGTGAAAAATATCAAAACATGTTACTGTTTAATATAAACTTTTAACTTATTTTCTGTTTCCTTTCAAAATTTGTGTACCTACTTTAACTAAGTTCAGCTAAATGCGTTTATATGGAGAGAATAATCGATTGCTTTGCTGGTAAGATCATATAAAATTTGAGTAGTCAAATATAATCCGCTGGTAGACAATACGCCTTATACATATATTATTAACCAGTCAATCTTTAAAAATAGATATAAAGTCGGATATTACACTTCGTTCCCTCATGATAATCTTCATTTTGTAGTGAAAATCCGGAAATGAAATGGTGTTACATACACTGAAATTAAAAAAGTCATTGTATAGTATTATTTATAATTTGTGAAATATAATCATAGGATATTACCATAATATATATTAAATAAATATTTAACAAAGAATTACCGGTTAAAAAGACTATTTAATTTTTCTGCACCCAAATGTAACGCATGTAAATATGTTGCAGTTATATAGATCGCATTATTGGATGTTTACCAAAATATCCCTTTCAATATCATTGTACCTGTACCACGTGATATTTTTGTGATTTGCGAGTATGATTGTTTTGCCACATTTTTATTTAAAATAAAACATTCAATGTGTTAATCACTAAAATGAGCGATTTCTACGCTTAATTCCATAAAAAATGAAATATTCAAAAATAAAATAAAAATTTGATCGTTAGTTAGTCACGTGGTTAAGGCACCGTGAATATGTTCAGATGTCCTTCTTAATGTGCCCATTTAAATTTTACTCAATATATAGGTAGACAATAGAGCAACGTCTAAGCACTTTTAGCTGTGTTTCTGTTTAGCTTATATTATATAATTAGCAGAAGCCTTTAAAGAATACACATGACAAGAATAGTATGAATGGCTGTTTACCAAAATGTCTTTTCAAAGATAACCAGACTTCCATTTACTTGTTTCCATTTGCATAATACTTATAATCATAACTTATATTAATATAACATAACTTATATTCATATTAAGGTTATTATACACTGTTGTGTACAATACTGAATTCTATCGGACGAGAACACGGTTGTCAGATTTATATTGGACAAGGAGCTAGCCGCGTATGATGTAGCTTTTGTAACTGTCCATTAGAATAAGTGTTGTTCTAAACAATGTATTAAGACTTCTACATTTTGTTCTTTTTATATGAACCTTTGTTACTTCAAATGCAATAAAGTATTAATGAATTTTTGACCCTAAGAAAATAAGCCTAGACAAAGTAAAATTGGCTTTTGATATTTTAGACTTTAAAATGAAATATGCTGTATGGGATACAATATGGATTTGATGAAGATTTTGGACTCTGAAAATGGAAATACGGCTAAAGTGAGAAGATTAGATCCAATAATGATGTTAATTAGAATATCACGTGGTTCAAAAGATGAATGTGCACCGGTCATATTTATAAGGTGTGAAATAACTAATATAATTATTTATCTGATTGTTTAACAAGTTACCGTTTAAAAACAAAATGCATGTCATTTCATATATGCAAATCATAAAAAGTATACAGTCAAACAAAACCGACTAGTGTATTACGATGTTTACTCAAATGACCTTTCAACAGTTAAGCACATTCATTTATGAGACTGTAATACAGTCAACAACATTGCTTTCAGTTATATATGCTGCAGATTCAGGGATACGTTTATTCGTTTATTTTGGGTCAGAATCTTGATTTTGAGACATTACTGTTTAGGTCAGAACCTACAGAGATATTTACAAAAAGTTAATTCATTGTCATCTCTCAGTTGGACTTCATATGACAAATACAAAAAGAAAGAATAATACATTTTATTGTTAATTGTTATTTCTTTGCAAATGTGTCCAGAGGTCTTTGTTACTGTGTTCTTTCAAATAATAATTAGATCCTTCCGACGGTATCTCTTTCCTCCATTTAAACTCATTGATTTTTGTTTGGCATGGCACAGTTCTCAATTCAAATATCATTACATCATTAAAATCAATTCACATAATGACGAGGCTTTAAAATAAACTTGGTTTCAGAAGTGTTTGCGTAGCATTTTTGAATGAAAAAAAAATGTGTTTGTTTCTCATGAATTTGAATATGCCATATATCGCACACCGAAGTGCAAAAATATCATGTACAGTGTTTTTATGTATTCTATGCATAATAAGTGCATAATATACGCGTGTAACTTGGGGTCAAACGCACTTTGGGGTCCGACCTCAATGTGCGTTACGTTCTTTGGGGGTCCAACCCCAAAGTGCGTAACGCACGCGTTACACAATCAAAAAACGACCGCACTTTGGGGTCATAAGAATGCAATCAATAAGGACGAATAATAGTCACCGTGATATTTTAAAATAATATCTTGTGATTGATGTCAATTTTAAAACGAAGTAGGCTACTTATATTAAGTTGGCGTACAATAGCAGACGATTGATTATTATTTTTTTATATCTAATGGTTGCAATTTATTAAAATTATGTGTTATATTCAATTAATTGTCTCATAGGCCATTGGCTTTAAAGTTATAAGTTATATTGATATGTTTGTTGTGTATTGTGTGTAATACATGTAATACATAAGATAATACATCCATGAGATAGCGATAATCGTAGAAATTGCATGTCATACATATTTCCATCTAATTAAACAATTCTTTTCTTAAACTATTAGTAAATTTTCCTCAAGTTTGATTTTATTGAAACATTTTTTTTGCTTATCTGGAGGCAAAGCTTTAATTTCTCTTCATTCATCGACATTGAATTTAATGATGAAATAATTCCTTATACGATATGATCTGTCAGGACCCATTAAAAATCTCGATTTAGCCTATATCTAGTTATATTAAAGGGGGTAACCTCTCTGAATTGATTAATTATAGTTTTTCTTTTTTATTTTGAATGTTGTAGAAAAAGACTTGCATTAAAAGGAATTCAGGCTGTGTCGATCTGCCACTACTGGAAAAATGAACCATTTAAGATGGATTCCGAGATGGATGCATTATAAGAATTCACCATGCTTAACAATATCACAGGTGTATAACTATGGAATTATTTTCAATCACGTATATTTTGTAATTTTCGGGAAAAAAAACATCTCGTCTCATTTCAAAATGGCAGCGATTTTATGTGGTCCATCAAACAGACACGTTTTTCAAAACCTGAAGTATTACCCAAAATAATATGTAAGTTTATTTTGATTTACAGTATAAACTGTCCCGTGCTGTAAATTAAATGAAAGTTTAGTACTTTCAGTTTAGGACGGCGTCAAAAATGGCCACAAATAAAAAATAAGTCTTTGCGGAAATATTAACCTTTTACCCCCATGAACATACTGCGAAAAATGGCCGTTTTCATTGAAAAGCCTCCTGTAACAAGTTCAAACTGCTATGAAACTATATTAAATGCTTCAATACTGATGAAACTTGGCACAAATGTTGACTCGACCATAGCCTCTGTACCAGAATGCTCAATTGTTAATTTCCTGTTACCATGGCAACGGGGGACGTCTCAAAATTGCCAAAAATCAATCACTATTTTGCATTGTTTTTTCCCATCAAAACTGATTTCAAAGTGCTGCAACCTCTAAATGAATTGAGATAGAGTAAAAGGCTTTTCAGCGTCGGTTACTAGTTACCCTAATATTGACCTGAGGCCATTTTTAGCCTGTCACATGTCAAAAATTTTCTTTGCGATGAGGGGGACTGCCGCCCAACATTTCTCAAACGAAAAACAGTGTTTAGGGGCGCCTAAATAGGGCATTTTTCACTGTTTGAGGCCTCACAAAAGGGGGGAGGCAAAAAGCCGTCGAAACACGCTTATATAAGGTTAAACAAAAAAAAGATGAAAAACCTTGGAATTACCCAAAAAACTAGTTTTTTCATATTAACACGTGCCCTAACACCAAATTTTGGTGAAAATTGTTGTGTTTTGACATTTTTTTATTTTTTTAATTAAAGTATATTTAAGAAAAGTTTAAATTTACTTATAGTAGCAGTTACTTTCATAAAATAACATGACTGGTACCTGACAAATATAAAAATCATGAAGAACCAAAACAAGGCATTAGCTGATGTGCAAAAGGCTTGATGTAACCGTCACGTAACTTTATTAAATATATGATAAATTTATGATAAATTTTATTTCTAACTTGTTTGTTCAAGTCATTAAGACAGAAATTGAAATGCACTGAGATGACATTATTTGCATTTTATTACACCCATATCATATTTAATATTAGGTTCAATATGGCACCAAAAGTATCTAGTAAATGGCTCTCAGACAGGATATTTTTACCAATTTGTAGGAATACATTCACAATTTAAGTACTTTAGTTGTTATATTGCCACAATTTTTAGATATTTTAAGTGGCAAAATTAATAAAACACCACTTAAACGTCAAAGTCATATTTCTATTACCGCTACAATGACACTTAGAAATATTGATGTGTATTAGCATCGACCGTCATTTTGAACTTTACCTCAAATATTTCAGTGTTACAGATCGAAAATGAGTCAGTACTCAGTATTTAAGCAGATCTCAGTTGAAACCTTGAGAACACTGAAACCCTAAGTGAGTTGATATGTAGCATATGAACGCACTTTGGGGTCAATTTCTTGATTTTGACCCCAAAGTGCGTTTGACCCCAAAGTGCGCTGTGAAGTTTACCACACTGTGGTCGGACCCCAAAGTGCATTTGACCCCAAAGTGCGGTGTTACATAAGCGCTTATGAAAATATTTCAGTTTTGCTAAAAAAATAACTAATAAAATTCCAGCGTTTGAACCTTGAGATCTATAATTTAATTCACAATTCGTGTTATTAATTTCCAATAAATCCATATGAAATAGCTATGGTAGGTATACTTTACACGTATATTTTAAGGTTACAGTAGCCAGTTTAAATATTGTGTTGTTGTTGAGCGTGCAAGGTATGGAATCATCCCTGTCCAGCGATTTTCCTATATATATTTGCCAAAAGCAACAGAAGACAAAAGTGGATCAGGCCATTGTCCGATAAAGAACTATTTGGAAGCTTAAGTACACCAAAAATAAAAGACCTTTGAGAAATAAATTAAGAGCAGTAGGGATGCATACTGGCCGTTTAATTTTTTTGTTAAGCACTCAATCATTACAAAAAAACATTTCATTTTATATGTCATTCTTTGTATGTATTTTCAAACAAAAATGCACCAAAATGACGTTATTCTAACGGAGGTCATCCATAAAGTGTGCTAAAATGACGCCATTGAAAAGCACGCGACTTATCTGGCACCCCATGTAAGATTTACGGAAACACATGACATGTATTGAGATCGAAATATATCTCTCTGATACCCGCCTATTTCCGGCAACTCGGCAATCATCGTAACTGCCAAAATAAGCGGGATAGCCTCGCGCTATTCTTATCCGAACTGCAACATATGACACATTATTATCATGACTAAGTCCTTCTTAAGAGGGTAATGTCCTATATCACTGTTTCCTAGTTACTCATGCATGTAACTACTTCCAAGTTAAAGAACCACAGGCGTCATAAGACTTTTCAATGGAATTAGGGCAATATACCACACAATAGTGAAAGGGCAACATATTAATAATAAAGATCATTTATGTATTTTATAGATAGATAAAATATTTTATGTCATTGTTGAACATTCAGTAAATCAAACCGACTCTTAATGTAGGTTAAACTAGTAAATTAAACTGACTCTCAATGTATATTTGGCATTGGCCAATCTGAGAGCATCCTTAACGTCACGTGCTCTCTAACAACCAATCAATCAACGGCATCAGCCTTTCTGGAAAAAATTTTAGAAGGGAAAAGCACGCTACATCTGCTCTGCTATAATTTTAAATTTTACAAGTTTTCATACATTGTTCTGTCTGGAATTTAACGGTAAAACGTTACATTCATCCTTCTTTAACTTTTGCATATAAAATCGCTGCAACACGGATGTTCTTAATTTAGGAAATTGGATGAGTTTGTATTTTCATGTGCACAACGAGTGACGTCATCCTTTGTGATATAAAAGTGCCTGTTTCAATATGGCGGCATCGATCAAGTTATTTGGACATTCCTTTGTTTTCCGTTTGAAATCTTTTTTACGGAATGAGCCACATCTTCATTTTAATCTAAACTTAACCTCGCTCCCGTTGGTACAATATTCAAGTTATTCAGGAGCTAAAGTGGAAACACTCCGGAGGAATTGTTCGGACATAACGGATTTCGCTCCAGATATTGTTGTACTTTTGATTAGGACAAATGATTTATGTCAACCGGATGTGGACCATGTCAGTGTTTCCGCAGCAATACTAGACTTAATTGACAGTTTACTTTTCTTGGGAAACGTAAAAAGGGTGATCTGCTGCCAAATATAACACAGACGGCCTTCGCATTCAACACATCATCACGTTGATACAACATGGTTTAATAATCGTGTAGATGAGACAAATTACACCTTGTCAACGAACATTCAAGCATTGCCCCATGGCCGTGCCACTTTCTGGCGTTTTCACCCAGATATGGGAAAATTATTTTATATGTATGTAATTATGTTGTTTTCGGCAAAATAAATTTGCCCGTTTTCAATCAAATTGAATCATGATTTTGCTTATGAATTTCCCCATACACAGTCCACAGGGTCATTGCTTCTCTATAAACAGATGCACATAAATATCATTTAATTCTAGTAATTTTTAAGGCAACCCTTTTTCTTAAGTCATAATGTTATCTTAACAAGAACTTAAATATTCAAACATGTAAATTACTAACAGCAATGGCATAGTTATATTGATCAAACAAAATGGCCCCTTGAAATCCATTGTCTTTGGGTTAGAGGGACTGACGTCTAAGCCTTGTGATATGGGAATTAATAGTAGAAGAAAAAAAATATTTGTAGAACATCTTTATTAGATCTAAAATATTTTACAAGACATCAAAATGAAATCAAATTCTGATATAAGAATCACATTAATCATTTATGATTTATCATCTACGGTATATCACATAAGGAGTTGTTTAAACAATACAAAACCTATCAAACAGTCATGTTATTATGAAACGGTTGCATTCACTTTGCTACACTTTCTTGCCTACTTACTACCAAGGTTGTAAGGTTATGTTTTTTATGAATGTGTTGGAGATCCACTCTCTTAGGCGTAGACTTACGTATCAGAATTCTTTTCTTTACAATATTTCGTAACAAAAAGTCGTTAAGATAAATTTTGCTCTCTTATTTCAAAAGAAAGCTACATAATAAATAAAGAATAATACATGAAAA
Organism: Ruditapes philippinarum; assembly: GCF_026571515.1. Taxonomy (NCBI): domain Eukaryota; kingdom Metazoa; phylum Mollusca; class Bivalvia; order Venerida; family Veneridae; genus Ruditapes; species Ruditapes philippinarum. Next base: position 441,937 of record NW_026852177.1, read on the forward strand.
ACAACTTTAAAAAACTTATTAACAATTTGATTGTTGAATGTTCTCTTTAACAACAGCTATCTCCTGATAGTTATGTTATTTCATGAGAAAAATAACATGTTATTTCTGACACAAAAAAGCCAAAGAGTGAGTGCATAGTTTTTATTAATCCAACAGTCACTTTTGTTGAAACATTGGTAAATTATTCCCCTAAAGGCTATAACTGTATTATACATTACTTGATCTGGACAATTAAAATCAAACACGATCTTCTAGAGGAATAAAATCAAAATCAATTAAAATTTGTACAGAACTGATACTTAATAAGTACAAGTTAAAAACATTTGCCAAGCACAAGTATCAAAATTTTAAGAAATACCCTAAATCTAAATAAGCTACTTAGTATTATGTTAATCAGAGTGTTATAATGATACGAAACTTACCAGCTAAGCAAATAATAAGGTAATCCTTTTAGATAATATAACATTAACATATTTTTTAACATTTTTTGTTATTTATTTGTTCATTCATTCAAAGTTTTTTTACAATTTAAATCTTAATATGATTAAATATGCAATGGAAGCATTTCATGCTCACATTATCAAACTCACTGAATCATCAGTTAATGTAATTAGACCAGGAATAATCATAATGTTAACAACATAAACTCTGATTTACTTCATTACATTGATTGTGGGATAAACATCATCATGTATCAATTAATTAAAGATTGAAAAAAAAAACAAATTTCGGAGTCAAAATTAAGGTCTAAAAAGAGAAACATTAATTTCAGCATATCTAGTTCTTGATAAATCGTCTTGACTTATGAGCTGTAGACAAAAAATGTGTCCAGGCTATGAATAAAAAGTAAAAGTAAGTTTTACAGCTAGAATAAACGTATAAAGAAGCGCATCATAACACTTCTGTTTATATGTTTTAGTGATAACCCTTTGTGTACAGTATCCTTTCTTTTTTTCTCTGGAACAAAACTGAAATAAAGTATTTGATATATCAATTTGAAACTTCAAAGATTAATAGACCGTATTTAAGAAAGGTACTTTTTTCAAGAACAATAATTCTTTTATGCATGATTTTAGATTTATTGAACTTTGTATTTTTTCATAAAAGTTAATATGTCCCGGTCATGGCAAGGGAAAATATAGCTTTAACCTGCCCGTTTTTGAGTGCGTGTTCGAAAACCTTGTCCATTCAGAAATGCTGTCATGCATGAAGGGATTTTGAAATAACTTAGCATGATTGTTTAGCTGGATGAATCGGTTCATTATTTGCAAGACCTAAACCCATTGCTTCAAGATATGTCACATAAGTCAAAAGGTCAAAGAACAACAGTGAGAACATCTTGTCTGACCCTTATCGCTGTCATATATCAGGGGATTTTGAAATAACTTGATGATGAGACGGTATGTCATGCGCTTGACCTTAGCTTCAATGTAAAGGTCACACTTACAGGTCAATGTCAGCAGTCAGAACATTGTGTCCGGCCGAAACTCTGTCATGTATCAAGGGATTTCGAAACAATTTGGCACATATTATATTGAGACAATATGTGACGTGTAAAACCAATACTTGTACCTCCAAGGTCAAGTTTCCACTTAATCTGGGGTTTATGAATTAACTTAAAATAGATGTTAAGCAAGACAGGTCGGTGTTTTAGAACATTTAATCCAGTGTGAAAGTCACTCTTAGAGGTCAAAGGTCAGCCATTAGAAAATCTTGTCCAGCCATTATTTTTGTCATGCATCAATGGATTTTGAAAGATCCCTAGGTCCTAGGACAAGATCACACTTAGACGTCAAAGACTAGAAAATCTGTTTAGCCTAAAACTCATGAGACGCGAGATTTTAAAGTCAGTTGGCAAAAGTGTTAAGCATAATGGGTCCCTCTTAGCAATTGTGATAATCAATGCTGTATTTGATGTTCATGTTTTTAACATTTTGATTATTTCTGGTCTAATTACATTAAATGATGAATCAGTTAATTTGATAATTTGAGAATAAAGATGCTTTCTTTGCATATTTAATCATATTAAGATTGTAATTGTAATAGTACTCTAAATGAATGAACATATAAAAAAATGTTTAAAAATATGTTAATGTTATTATATCTAAAGTGGATGTCCCTTTGCTTAACACTCTGATATACATAATACTAAGTAGCATATTTTGATTAAGAGTATTTCTTATAATTTTGTTTCAAAACATTATTTATTTTTTTATTTTTACCATATACGACAATTAACAATTAATAAATTCGTACAATTAGCAAAATGACTTTTAGAAACAAATAAATACCGGTATTTATGCTAATCTCATATTACACGTATGCTCGCTAAGTAGACTCTCGTTTTGCAGAATCAAAAATGACACATCCGTTCCAACACATTAAACCAATGTGTATGTGTTCTTTCAAAAACATCTTCGAAGGTACATGCACAATATGTGAAAGTATATTGATCAATTATTTTACCGTCTATAACTTTTAATATAAACGTTTGAATTTGATACAAATTAAAAGTTTTAACTTGTTCTGAAGTAACATTTCTGTTCGCATTTTTTAATTCATTTTGATTTCATTTCATTAGAAAATCGTGTTTGATTTAAATGGCCCAGATCAAGTAAAGAAAAATGGAATTATGGCCTTTAGAAGGGTCCAGACCAGGAATAATTTACCAATGTTTCAACAAAATGGCTGTTGTATTGATACAAACTGTGCAGTAACTCGTTTGGCATCTTTGACTACATTGTTGCTTCTCACAAATACAGAATTTTTGCAAAAATATTCCTTTGATGGACCTTTATCAAATATACTTAAGAATTATTTTTAATTTAAAAAATTGCATTGCTATCAGGAGATTGGAGTTGTTTGCGTTTTTATGTGTAAGATAGCTCTTGTTAAAGAGAACATTCAACAATCAAATTGTTTATAATGTTTTTAAGTTTAGTTTCATGTATTGTTGGTTGTTTATTATGTAGTGTTTTCTTTTGAAATTATAGAGCATAATTTATCACGACTCTTGTTACGTAATATTGTAAAGAAAAAAAAATCTGATATGAAAGTCTATGCCTTAAAGAGTGGACCTTTAACAGATTCATAAAAAACGTAACATTAAGGTCTTATTAGTAAGAAGACAAGAAAGTGTAACTATATGCGACAGTTTCATTAAAACATGACTGTGCGATAATTTTTGTTTTGTTTATACAACTCCTTATGTGATATACCGTAGGTAATAAATCATAAATGATTAATATGATTCTTATTTCAGAATTTGATTTTATTTCGATGTCTTGTAAAATATTTTAGATCTAATAAAGATGTTATACAAATAATTTTATTTTATTTTCTAATATTCCCATATCACAAGGCTATAGATGCAAGGGTTTGCCATTTTGTCTCATCATTTTAAATTTGCCATTTTGCTGTAAGTAGTTTACATAATTGTATATTTTAATTCGTGTCATGAAAACATTATGACTAAGGAATAAAGGTTGCCTTAAACATTACTGGAATTAAATGATATAAATAATCTATAGTAATAATATGTTGCCCTTTCACTATTGTGTGGTATATTGCCCGAACTCTATTGAAAAGTCTTATGCCGTATGTGGTTCTTTAACTTGGAAGCAGTTACATGTATGAGTAACTAGGAGTTATGTAGGACTAAACAGTGATGTAGGACATTACCCTTTTAAGTAGGACTTAGTCACGATAATAATGTGTCATATGTTGCAGCTAGGTGAGAAACTTTCCGTCGCGAGGTAACCCACCTATTTTGGGCAGTAACGATGATAGCCGAGTTGCCGGAAATGAACGGGTATCAGAGAGACGGATATTTCGATCTGAATACATGCCATTTGTGTTTGCGTAAAACTAACATGGGGGTGCCAGATAAGTCGCGTGCAATGGCATTATTTAAGCACGCTTTATGAAAGACCTCCGTTAGAATGACGTCATTTTTGCGCATTTTTGTTTGAAAATACGTACAAAGAATGACATATAAAATGAAATGTTTTTCGTAATGACTGAGCGTTTAACAAGGATAATTAAACGCCCAGTCTGCTACTGCTCTTATTTTATTCTCAAAGTCCTTTTATTTTTTGTGGATTTACAGTTCCCAAAAAGTTCTTTATTGGCCAATGGCCTTTATCATCTTTTTCTTCTGTTGCTTTTGGCAAACCGGGCAGTTATAGTGATATCGTATTCTGTATGGAAGTCAAAATACTATTTTCCTTACATTTTGCTACCTGTATGACAAATCAGATTATATTTAGCGCTATTTTTCTCAAGTAATAAGAACCTAATAGCTTTAAAACCATTATTTTAACGTTATCAAATTGATATAAACCTTTTCCAAGGAAGTAAACAGTTATTAATTTCTGAGGAATTATGTGTCTTTAAACAAGGGATGTTGCACTTATTCGTTATCCCTCATGTACAGACTCAATCAAACCTAGTCTGCAATTCTTATGTAATTTTGTTGTGATAAATTCTTCCGAGGGATCACTTTGTTTCAACATTGTTATACTTTACCACAGCAGGTGTCAAGTGCTATGTGTGAGAGCTGTAAAAAGTTGCCCCATACTTCACTTCAGTGTTGTTATATTTTCCTGGTCCTTCGGGATCATTGATGCCAGCATTATTAAGTGTTGAGAATTGAGTATTGCTAAAACCGGTGCTAGGGGGCGTGAGGGATGTTGCACTTATTCATTATCCCTCATGTACAGACTCAATCAAACCAAGTCTTCAATTCTTATGTAATTTTGTTGTGAGTAATGCTTCCGAGAGATCACTGTTTCCAGATTTTTGCCAATAATGTTATAAGGGTTAAACTTATACAGCATATAAACATGTGTTACATATCGTAAGAATATTTTAACGTATAATTTACTTACATGACATGTTCTTACTTGAAAAAAGTACATATAACATAAATATATGTTGTTTTTTTCCTCCATAAATTTCGTCACTTCTGCATTTTCTTTACGCTTGGCATTTCAAGCTCACCGAATTACTAGTAGCTTGTTTATATGTTGATGAGAGTAACTTATCTAACAGATCATTGATCATCAATTGAGAACGTTGAAAATTTATGAACATGCTTAATATCTTGCTAACTAAATCACAATTTGATCTAAAAATAGTTTCTTTTATTTAATAAGATAATAACGGTTTAGTTCAGATTCTATTAACCTGTTACCATTGTATTTCTGTTCGATAGTAGTGCGGCTATTTACATTTTCACAATAAATTAAGGTTTTGTTTTGAATTTCATTCTTTCTTGCAATGAGATATGGACTATCAAAATAATTTGCCGTTGCACCTAAATTTCGTTACGTAAGTTGTATAGTAAGTTGTATAATAGGCTTGTATATATAAAGGTTCCAAGAGGTGACTAAAAGTTTCAATAGCGGAGCAGTAGATAAGTTGTTTTATCCTGAACAGGTAATTTAATGCCTGGAGTTTGTACCCACAAAAGCAATATTAAACTATTGAGTAAGTATACTTACTACAGCTATGGACCTAAGTACAATACTTATTTCATATGGATTTATTAAAAACTAATAACACCAATTGTGAATTAAATTGTTAGAACACTGGAATTACATTGGTTATATTTTGAGACGAATGTAATATTTTCACAAGTGCGTATATTATGTTCTCATTATGCATAGAATGCATATGTACAATGTACATGATATTTTCGCATTCGGTGTGTGATATTTAGAATATTCAAATGCATGAAAAACAAACACATTTTTTTTTCATACAAAATGACTATACAAAATCTACTCAAACCAAAGTCATTTTAATGCTTCATCATTACTTGAATCAATTTTAATGAAGTAACGTTATGATATTTGAATTAAGATAAGTGCCATTACCAACAAATATTAATGTGTTGACAAGGAGGAAAGAGACACCGTCGGAAGGATCTAATTATTATTTGAAAGAACACAGTAACGTCTGGACACAAATTACGATTAACAATAAAATGTACTATTCTTTCTTTTTGTATCTTTCATATGAATGCAAACTGAGACATGACAATTAATATGTTTTTTTGTAAATATCTCTGTAGGTTCTGACCTTAACAGTAATGTCTTTAAATCGAGATTCTGACCCAAAAGATAACGTATCCTGGAATCTGCAGCATATATAACTGAAACAATGTTGTTGTCTGTACGACAGTCTCATAAATGTGCTTAACTGTCATTTTAGTAAACATCGTAATACACTAGTTGCTCTATTTAACTGTAAATTTCTTGTAGAAATTATATATGAAATACATTGCATTTTGTATAAACTGTAACATGTTAAACAATCAGATAAATGATTATATTATTTATTTAAAACCTTATAAAATACGACCGATGCACTTTCAGCGTTTGAACCACATGTTGTTCCAATAAACATCATTATTGGACCCAAGTTTATCACTTTAGCCGTGTTTCCATTTTCATAGTAAAAAACTTCATCAAATCTATATTGTATCCCATACAGCATTTTTTTATTTCAAAGTCTAAGATATCAAATGCAAACTTGAATCTGTCTAGGCTTATATTTTTATGGGTCAGCCATTATACTTTTCTTGTCATGTGTATTCTTTAAAGGCTTCTGGTAATTATATATATCATGCAAAACAGTAACACAGCTAACAGTGCTTGGACGTTCCTCAATTGTCTACCTATATATTGAGTAAAATACAATTGGGCTCATTAAAAAGGACATCTGAACATATTCACGGTGCCTTTACAACGTAACTTTTTGTGGTACGTGTCAGACAACTAACGATCAAATTTTTATTTTATTTTTGAATATTTAATTTTTATAAAGCACGCTTATTCTAGTGATAAACACATGCATTGAATGTTTTATCTAAAAAGCTATGGCAAAAAAAATCCTGGACCTTTTATGTTTTAGATTTTGCCTTTCGCAAATCACAAAAAAATCAGTGGTACAGGCACCATGATATTGAAAGGGATATTTTGGTAAAGAAAGGAGAAAGATCTATATGACTGCAACATTTTTACGGTGCAAATGATTAAATAGTGAACATTCTTAATTATACTTGGAGACATATATGTTTTAACCGGCTTAACTTTATCACTTTTGCCGTGTTTCCATTTTCAGAGTTAAAAACTTCATTAAATCTATATTGTATCCCATACAGCATTTTGTTTTATTTCAAAGTCTAAAATATCAAATGCAAACTTTAATCTGTCTAGGCTTATATTCTTATGGGTCAGCCATTTATACTTTTCTTGTCATGTATATTCTTTAAAGGCTTCTGGTAATTATATATTTCATGCAAAACAGTAGCACAGCTAACAGTGCTTAGACGTTGCTCAATTGTCTACCTATATATTGAGTAATTTAATACAAATGGGCTCATTAAGAAGGACATCTGAACATATTCACGGTGCCTTTACAACGTGACTTCTTGTGGTACGCGTAAGACAACTAGCGATCAATTTTTTATTTTATTTTTGAAAATTTAATTTTTATATAGGCTAAGCACAAAAAATTCCTGGACCTTTTATGTTTTGGATTTTGCCCTTCGCAAATCACAAAAAAGATCAGTGGTACAGGCACCATGATATTGAAAGGGATATTTTGGTAAACATCAAATTATACAAGGAGATAGATCTATAATTATGACTGCAACATTTTTACGTGCGCTACATTTAGGTGCAAATGATTAAACAGTGAACATTGTAAATTATATTTGGAGACATATGTGTTTTAACCGTTAATACTTTATTTAATATTTATTTAATATATATTCTGGTAATATCCAATGATTTTATCTCACAAATTTTAAATAATACGATGTGGTATTTTACTTACATTTGCACAAATGAAAATATATTCTTAAAAGGGCGGGCTTTTACCGTTTCTGTAAAGATAATTTTACTTTTACGTACGCGTTATAAATGAATTTTATAAACATCTGATAGACTGGTATCAAAAACGAAATCGAAGGATCGTATCAATACCTAAATATTCATGACAGTAAAAATCCGCCCGCAAAAAGAACGCCCAATTTTGACTAGTGCGGCACATGATAAAAAAAGATTACTTAAGATGTTTCTCTTTAAACAGAGTGGTGTGATGGTTTGCTAATAAGAGATTGGTGTGATGTTTCGCTGAAAAAAGCGTGGTTCTGTAGCCACGATTGTTGCGAATCGGATGCAATGTGCAATGCCATATGGCGAGCACAGTACAAAAAGAAGCTCTCAAGCTGAACGAGATATTTTATAAAAAAAAATAACTGGTTAGATAGGCCTACAGAAAATAGACGAGATGATTATTCAGATGATAAAGAGGTTTCAGGATTATTTCTCAAGTAATATCTTTTGTCATTACTATCCTAAAATTAAACTATATTCAGATTTTCATTCATAAGGGAACACTCAAACATGCGAATAGGAATTTTGTTATTTTCAGCACCTGTATTAATGAATATTTTAAATACGATTAATCTGAAACGAAATAGGTTACGTCTGAAGTTTAGAAATGAAATTTCTTAAGACACCGGTTGCACAAAGAGTGGTACAAGAATTAAATGTTAAAAGAAGATAAAAATCTACAGAAATATATGTGTCATGATATGAATAGAAATGAAAACAAAAATGATTTTTCAAAAGGTGCATTCATCAGCGAGACAATGCAATCAGCTAATACCACGAAATAAGAGACGTTTACCTTGCAGAAAATGGTTGATATACCTACCTTTTACTATCCATCTCCGAGATAACAACAGCTGTAATTTTGTCTGATAACTTATCAAACTTCTCTGTCAAAATGTGCATAAGTCTCTCTTCCGGCATATTTGTTTGAAAACAGTACCTTGCTAGCTCTGGAAGGCTTTTGGATATACACATATTTTGGAGATATGACACCAACCGACACGCTATATCTTTTTCATCGTTATTTTTGTTCCGTACATACCCTTGCAGATAAACTTTAAAGATATGAACAAGCTGAAAAAATATCAAATAGTTGACTTTACATTTTTTTTTAAACTTTTGCATTACTGATTTATTTAATAATTTTCTAAAAGAAGACAAATCCGCCGTTCTTATCTGATTTTTTTTAAAGGGAGATTACTCTTGAAGTTGGTTTAACTGATTTTATCTTATGTTTACATTGGCTGAAAGTGTGGTCAGTATAATCCTAAAGATTAAAGCTATTGGTTAATGATTGGTTGATTGAAAATCATTTGATTTCTTTTTTTGCAGAAGTCATTGAATCTTTGTTTTGTGAAGAAGGGATGTTGGTTTCTATTTTGTATGTATCAATCCTGACTGTTAAATGCTTTATTATAAATATGGAGAATCGCATTAATGCATTAATTTGATTCTGTCATATATCCAATCCATTGGTTTAGAAATTTGTAGTATGCGTTTAAGTTACTTTTGATAGAAAGAATGAGGTGAAATTTTATTTGATTGATTTACTTCACTTATCCCTCAAATGAAAGGTTAAATGTTATGCTTTGTATATTGTATATATATGTAAAATATGTTAAATTTTAAGTACTGTTGCTTTGCTTAAATCACTGATTTTGGTAACCATTAATAAACTCTTTTGTACCTACGTTGCAGCAACCCAATCAATATGTTAAAAACATTAAAGACCTTTATAGCTTAAGTTGAATTTGATTTAAAAAATCCAGAAACCTACTTGACCCGTAGGGGCTTGGACAGTAATTAAATTGAATTGCGCCAAACCAAACCTATTTTACTATTACCACGTGATGATTAAGGACAATATTGCGACCGGTGATCCGGAACACACGGAATTCGGGATCGTTTCAAACATTGAGGGAACCGCATAAACTACTTTTATAGTTTTGATACTTGTAGCAGTTTATGGTTAATTAATTACATCATATGTTTGATGACCAGTATATCGATTAAAACTTAAGCTTGAATTATAATAAGGGCCTACTTATTCAGCACCATTGATTAACTACCCCGGGCGTACCGGATTCCGGGATTTTTTTTTCAGGACCACTGTTGTGACAAGTGACAATGTCGAATTATTTATCCCACCTCTTTGAATCGGCTCTTGTATAAGTAACGATTAAATGACGCTTTTGACAAAATTCTATCTTTCTTGAATAAAATGTCATTAATAATACAATTAACCTAACTATAACAGTATGTACTGTCTCTTGAAATTATATTTCATTGTTTTCATTTTCCCATCTGGAGGCGATCGGCTAGAAGGCTCCGATGGACTTTGATGTATCCAACATGCAGCTATTAGCAGGATTTGCGCATTATATAACCATCAATTCTTTTTGTTATTTTCCGATAGTGGGTTAATCGCCATTGTTGTACAAAGTGAGATGAAAACTTGTATGAGAAAACGTAGACAACCAATTTTCTTGCATTCATAATATTTGTACAGTAACAACGTAGCGACGAATACATCGACGTTCAGTTGCCCAGACTTTGGTGACTATTTTTTTTGTTTGAAGCATTTCATAGAATTGTTATTTTATTTCTTATATTATGCACGAATTATTCCTGTTCATGTAATTCCGTATAAGACAGCTTAGCTTCCGAGGGATGTTTCCAGATTTTTTACAGTAAGAGAATAATTCTATTTTAGTTTCGGTCACAAGTAGTATTTCGAGACAAAATATGTTTGGTCTGTGTCAGAAGAGGCAACATATCACATGTTTAGATATTGTTTCTAATCAAAAACATTAATTTTATCATGCAGAAGTCATTTATCCATATTCCAGATAATCAAAAGTCAACTACAAAATGGTGGAAGCATTGTTCTGGTAATTCAATCGAATTACACATACATATACATATATCTGTGTGGTATCGCATGATTCTGCCACTTACGTGTCACAAAACATCTAGAGTCATTCGTTTCTATAATTTTTATTGACGTAAAGACATGTCTAAACAAACGTCATATGCATATTTGTACGCTTTATATATAGACAGAATTTTTTCAAACGTTTTGTTATGCCGCTGAACATAAACTTTCAATATGAAACTATATTATCGTTAAACTAAAAGTAGTCAATAATGAATAAGAGCACACCTCTGATTCTTGAACGTCGTTCAAAATACCTTTCACTTTATCTAAGAAGTTCTCAGAACACTTGCAATCCCACTGAAACAGATGTCATCTGATGTCAAAAATTGCAGAAGATATTGAACCTTTAGCTTAACAAAGGGGAACATAATTGAAAGGAAAGTTTATGCAGCATAAGACTAATTCTTATGTTATCGGTCAACATATAAAATGTTCAAAATGGTTAACATTCGTTTCAAAATATGTTCACTGTCTGGAATTATCAAAGCACTTTTAAGGTAATTACACTGAACTGGTCTACATCTTAATTGTGCAAGTGTGCAAAGTTTAAGGTATTGGTGTTACTTTGAATCTAACTTTTTAAATCTTTACATAAGTTGTTCAAACTTAAGACAAAATAATTTATGACCTACCTGTTTGTCTAAAAGTTTAAGTTGTAGTTTTGGCATTTTTCTCATTTGTTCCTGGGCACAAAAATATCATAAGGTTCATAGTTTAATAAATATGTGCAGAATACTTTATAGTTGAAATATTGTGAAATCGCCAATATATAATAATTGAAAGTTTCAGCGGACGAAAACCAAAGTAAAGTTTAAACCAAAATTAAATATAATACTTAATGAATTATTTATACTTATAACTTTTTGAAATTATGTAAGAAAGCAAATTGCAGGATTTATTTAGAAAATCTGAACGAATTTCGTATTTTTTTATTTGATTATCAAGTCTGTCGTGTAGAAAAACAATGCACACAAATTTATAAAGTTGAAACTGTGTCAGCTTTGTGGACCTGTAATTTAAAGAAAAGGCAAAAAAAAAAGATTTATGATATAGTTTCAATCTATTACACTATACCAAGCTGTTATTTTCAGGAAACAAGTACTTCAGATAGATATTATTATAACGTGTGACATAACAAATTACAACATTTCCTTAACGAAATGTGAATTCACCATGCTACGTTCATTTGCATGTACATATATTATTACGCCAATATTAGCGTCAAATTAGCGTAATGAGCCTATTTATAAGTTGTTATGTTTGATGTCATTAATATAAGGTGACTTCCGGTAATCAGAAATAAAAACAACGTAACGGAAAAACAAGTGCAATCTTTTGATTATTTAGTGATTACACAGCACATTAAAGATTCAATATTATGTGCAAACTTACCTTGTTGCCAAATAAATTTAAAAATATGATGCAATTCATTTTGTGTAGTCCATTTTCAAAGCCAACCTGAAAAATAAATTGTTAGGTCAGTTAAAGTGATATTAAAAAGATCCTTTTAGAAGAGAGCAGTACGTGAGAGTCCTTATTTGTAAGTGCTGTGGGATGTGAGATATCTTGCATTGTTTTATTATCCCTCATGTACAGATTAAAACTGAGTTTGCAGTTTTCAGGTAAAATTGTTGTGATTAATGCTTCCGAGGGATCACATTTTGTCCAAAGTTTATTGAACACACTTGTCTTGTTTTTTTTTTATTATTGATCATATTGCTGAAAGTGGCGGCAATATTGATTCCGTGACTGTTTATTATATCTGCCATTTGGTTCCAAAACATCTGTGCTTTAGCATTTGATTCCTATAAAATATCATCATCATGATCATCAACATCATTTATAGCAATAATATTATTATTGGTTTTTTTTGTATGAGACGATATAAGGTGAAAAACTTACAAAGAAGTCGAAGATGTCTTTATATTCAGAGAGATCTGAAAGAAAGGCAAAACTTCTTTGATTCAGTGAGTAACATCTTAAAATTTAATAATCAAAACTCAATTATAGCTGTGTAGCATTGCGGGGAAGACCTGAATTTTCGATATAGATAAATGGGTCTTTAAAAATACCTTTAAAAATACGAGAACTGGAAAAAGCTATACTAAAGAAAATAGCTTGATAGTAATTTTTCATCAACGAAACTACATTCTCGTTTTGTTTCACAATCTATAGGATATAACCACTAGCGACTTATTTATTTTCATGCACGTCGATAAATTATCCCCGAAATGAATTTTCTGTTTATTATATACTTTTCTCTTTCTTTAATCTTACGATCCGAAAGACATGTATACGTACATTCAATCAGGGATGTTATATTTCCGATCCTTAAAGATCGTTCAGCACGACATTATTGTTGTGCATGTGGTATTTTAGTTCTTTCTATTCGGCTTTTTGTTCTTGGTGGTTTCAGTATCCCTCACTTCAATACTGTTAAATCACTCTAAGGATTTATGGCCTACTTTTTAAATTGATCTTTTGACGTAATATCTGTGATATGCCGGGTTCATATCCTCTGATCCCCTTTCAAAATTCAATTTTATTTAGTTCCGCCCATTGTTTTCTCGTTTAGGGCACGAACATTTTTTTCTACTTAGGGGCCATATGCCCCTTTTCATGGAATAGGACAGAAGACTCACATCGATACCCGCCATATGACAACATCTGCGGATGTTTTAAAATTCAAAATTTTACCAGTTCATGTTAAATGTTGAATACTGCTTAATCCGGTGCTATGGGGCGTGGACGCTAACTTGCACTTTTCATTACCGTCCATGAACAGGCTCAGTGAAACTGAGCCTTCTACATTTCAATTTTGTCGTTTTGTGCGTTCTTTAAAAATTCTTTATTTCTCTTTATTTCCCTAATTTTGTGTATTGGCTGAATTTCGAAGAAAGCCACAAAAAATTTCGGAAACTATGCAAAATGGGTGAAAAATATATATTTTTACAGTGAATATAAGGAAATGAAAATATGCATTTTATTTCATCAATATTTTTCAATATGTTATTAATGTACGTAATAAATCGGGAAATTCAGCTCATCCAGATAATATACATTTTTTATTGTTAGTTATAGATTTATTTTAGTAATACTACGCGTGCGTGACGGTCATGCTGATTTCTGAATAAAAAGTGCATCATATTTCTATATTCAGAATGACTCAAAGAGTATATCACGAGTGAAACAATTGCGATCATAGTCAAATTTAATTTGGTCAGTTTGTCAGAAAGTAAAAGCAATTCATTAATAATTTTTCACACATGTCGTTAGCGGGTAGCAAGAAAACATATTTCAATTGTTCCTACTAACATCATAGTGTGTTTTCGTACCTCAAATTCTTTTGGTCAAACGAAATCTAATCGGAAGTCATTTTTTTAAAGAACCGACCATACTTATTGATTTTAAGATAAAAGGTTAAACATACCTGTAACTTGGGCGGCTCTAAAAAGAAGAAAATATTTGCATAGAATCTACAAAACGTTAAATGACTAATTTCTATCAATTTCAAAAAATTGACTTTTTAATGGGCCATTGACAAATAACAAATTTACTTATAATAAAAATACCTAGTATTCAACTTCTTAAAAAAAGGGTCATTTAAAAAAATTAATACAATTTTCATAGAGTCATAATTGATAATTCTTGCGAAATACAGAACAGGATTTCAAATAGTTCTTTTTAACTGTTACCTCAACACTAGTCATAAACACTTTGAAGGACATTATGCCACTTTAATCGAAGTAATTATCACATCTTTTACGCTATACTGACATATGTTTTTTCTTGGTAGAGCGATTTAGGTATGTTGTAATATCGTAACTGTGCACAGAGTGTCTTGCACAATATCTTCGTGCATAATCTAAGCGTATCAGATTACTATATAAAGTATTGAAAGGCATTTCCAATTACTCGAGGTAATTGCATTCTTTGCTTCGTTCACATGTTTATTTTCTGTCATAAATGGATAGTGATAGCGAAAACGCAGGTTGACAGCCACGTGGCAGCGATAGTGGTTGTCTAATTATTCTTCTGTTAACTTTACTCTTTAATTGAGTATTTGTCTGTGTTAACAACTTTTAACTACTTAATGATTTAAAAGTGGGCGGGGTATTGCATGTTCACAATATTTTTAATCTCAGTGATAAAGCTTTTACCGTTCAAAATAAACTTCAAGATTAAATTACTTTCTAGTGGTAGACTTTATCCACATTTGTGTATGTCTGTTTATAATTGTAATCTATTGTTAACTTCAATTTCTAAATATATTGGATAATTTGTCTGATTGTGAGTTACCGACATTTTTACAACATTTCTGTGTACCTGTTACGTTATGTGTATTACGTCATTGAATTATGCGTTTTACGTCATTAATTTCTTGTGGGCGTTTCCCTTGTTTGTAAACATTGGGTTTTTACAGGTGATGATGTTTTCATAGCATGTCATAACTTAGGTAATTGCTTTAAGTCTATTATATCTAATATTTTGTATACCCCGTTTAATTTAACTTTGCATACTTAAAAAATAACCTCTGAATATGTTTGTATGTATTGCTGCAGAATTCTGCTCAATTGTGCCACTATTATTCATGACATCACACTTTCTGCCAAATTCTGCCAATTCTGGCAGAAATCTTTTTGTATCAATAAAGCATGTTTTTCAATGTGACCTAAATTGCTTCTGAGAATTCAGAGATGTGGAAAATCAGAATAATATACTGAATGTTTAGAACATAGATTTAAGAATATTACAGCATAAAATAGAATAAGATAATTTAACAGAAATATTAATTGAGAATAATGGAAATTTTGAAAAGTAGATTTATAGTTTATAAATAAATATTAATAGATGTTAAAGGTATACTTATTTTTATATAATTGTTCTTACTGTTCAATAAATATTCTAATATATATATATATATATTATATATATATATATATATATATATATATATATATATATATATATATATATATATATATATATATATATATATATATATATATAATAATTAAAAGTTTAAACAAAGACTATTCCTATTTGTTTCCATTTATTTAAAAAATGTTTAAAACCTAACAGTGTTGCGACTTTAAGAAGTTTATTATATAAAAGTCGCCACATCATATTGGGTGGCAGCGGTCAAGGTTTAGATTTAAAAAGAATTAACTTTATAAATACCGGTAAAGATATATAAGTTTAACAATAAATATATTGTACATTTTTTCTTAAAAAGAAAACAGTTAATAAGTATTTATCTATATATAAAACAGACTAAGATGTTTCGCTTTAAACATAGTTGTGTGATGTTTCGCTTAAAAGAGATTGGTGTGATGTTTCGTTGAAAATAGCGTGGTTCTGTAGCCATGATTTTCGCGAATGGGATGCAATGTGCAATGTCATATGGCGAGCAAAGTACAAAAAGTAGCTCAAAAGCTTAACGAGATATTTTATAAAAAAAAACTGGTGAGATAAGCCTACAGAAAATAGACGGAGATAAATATTCAGATGATAAGGATGTTTCAGGATTATTTCTCAAGTAATATCTTTTGTCATTACTTTCTAAAGATTTAACTTTATTTAGATTTTCATTGATAAGGGAAAACTTAGATATGCGAATAGGAATTGTGTTATTATCCGCACCTGTATTAATGAATAATTTAAAGAGGATTGCAAGTAAATCTGAAACGAAATATGTTACGTTTGAAGTTCAGAAATGAGATTGCTTAAGACACCGGTTGCACAAAGAGTGGTACAACAATTAAATGTTAAAAGAAAATAAAAAACTACAGAAGGATATGTGTCATGATATGAATACAAGTAAAAACAAAAATGATTTATCAAAAGGTGCTTTCATCAGTGAGACAATGCAATCCGCTATTACCACGAAATAAGAGACGTTGACCTTACAGAAAATGGTTGATATACCTACCTATTAATATTAATCTCCGAGAACAAAGCATCTTCCATTTCAACAAACCTCTCTGTTAAAATTTGTACTATATCCGGAGTCGTTTTATATGTTCGAAAACAGTACCTTTCTAGCTCTCGAAGGTTTTTGGATATACAAATATCTCTGAGATGTCGCATCAACCGACACGCTATATCTTCGTCATAGATATTTTTGTTCCATACATACTCTTCCAGATAAAGTTTAAAGATACGAATAAGCTGAAAAAATATCAAATAGTTCACTTGACTTTTTTTAACATTTGCATTACTGATTCATTTTATTATTTTCTAAAAGAAGACAAATCCGCCGTTCTTATCTGATTTTTTGAAAGGGAGATTACTCTAGAACTTGGTTTAACTGATTTTATATCATGTTTACATTGATTGAAAGTGTGGTCAGTAGAATCCAAAGGATTCAAATTATGTGTTAATAATTGGTTGATTGAAAATCATTTGATTTCTTTTTTTGCTGAAGTCATTGAGTCTTTGTTTTGTGAAGAAGGGATGTTGGTCAAGCTTTATTTATATTTTGTATGTATCTATCCTGGCTGTTGCCAAATGCTATATTATAAATATGGAGACTGCATTAAATTGATTCTGTTGTGTGTCCAGTTTATTGGTTTAGAAATTTGTAGTATGCGTGTAAGAATTACATGTATGTATCAAGTCATATTTCTACCTTAATTTACTAGTTAAAGTTAACCTTGCTGTTTTCAGTTACTTGTGATACAAAGAATGAGGTTTCATTTTATTTGATTGATTTACTCCACTTATTCCTCAAATGAAAGGTTAAATGTAAATGCTTTTTATAATGGATATAATGTAAAATATGTTAAATTATAAGTACTGTTGCTAACCTTAAATCACTGATTTTGGAAACCATTAATAAACTTTTTTGTACCTACGATGCAGCAACCAATCAAGATGTTAAAAACATTAACGACCTTTATAGCTTTTGTTGAAATTGATTTCAAAACCACAGGAACCTACTTGACCCTCAGGGGCTTGGGCAGTAATAATATTGAATTGCGCCAAACCAAACCTATTTTACCATTACCACGTCATGATTTAGGACAATATCGCGACCGGTTATCAGGAACGCACGGAATTCGGGATCGTATCAAACATTGAAAGAACCGCATAAACTTCTTTTATAGTTTTGATATTTGTAGCAATTTATGGCAAAATATGAATACTTAATTACATCATATGTTTGATGACCAGTATATCGATCAAACTTTAGCATGGAATAAAATAAGGACCTTCTTATTCAGGGCCATTGATTTACGACCCCGGGCGTACCGGATTCAGGGATGTTTTAAGGACCACCGTTGTGACAAATGACAACGTCGAATTAATTATCCTACATCTTTAAATCGGCTCTTGTGATAGTAACGATTAAATGACGTTTTTGACAAAATTCTTTCTTTCTTGAATAAAGATGTTATAAATAAAAGATTTACACAATGTACCTAAATATAAACGTATTTAGTGTTTCTTGAAATTGTATTTCATTGTTTTCATTTTCCCATCTGGAGGCGATCGGCTAGAATGCTCCGATGGACTTTGATGTATGGAATATGCAGCTACTAGCAGGATTTGCGATTTATAATACCATCGATTCTTTTTGTTATTTTCCGATAGTGGGTTTATCGCCATCGATGTTGTACAAAGTAAGATGAATACTAGTATGAGAAAACGTAAACAACCAATTTTCTTGCATTCATGAAATTTATACAGTAACGACATAGAGACGAATAAATCGACGTGCAGTTGCCCAGACTTTGGTGACCATTTCATTTTGTTTGAAGCATTTCATAGAATTGTTATTTATTTCTTATATATTCTGTAGGAATTATGTCTGTTCAGATAACTTCGTATACGATAGCTTATAGCTTCCGAGATTTTTTTACAGTAAGAGAATAATTCTATTTTAGTTTCGGTCAAAACTAGTATTTCGCGACAAAATATGTTTGGTCTTTGTCAGAAGAGGCAACATAACACATGTTTAGATATTTTTTCTGAACAATGACATTGATTTTATCAAGCAGAAGTCACTTATCCATATTCTATATAATCACAAAACCACTACAAAATGGATGAAGCATTGTTCTGATAATTCAATCGAATTACACACACATATACATATATGTGTGTGATCTCGCATGTTTCTGCAACTTACGTGTCACAAAACATCTAGAGTCATTCGATTCTATACTTTTTATTGACGTAAAAACATGTCTAAACAAACGTCATATGCCTATTTGTACGCTTTATATATAGACAGAATTTTTTCAAAAGTCTTGTTATGCCGCTGAACATAAACTTTCAATATGAAACTTTATTATCGTTCAACTAAAGGTAGTCAATAATGAATAAGTGCATACCTTTGATTCTTGAACATTGTCCAAAGTACCTTTCACTTTATCTAAGAAGTTCTCAGAACACTTGCAATCCCACTGAAACATATTTCATCTGTCAAAAATTGCAGACGATATTGAACCTTTAGATCAGTAAAGGGGAACATAATTGAAAGGGAAGTTTATGCAGCATAAGGCTAAGTATTATGTTATAAATCAACATATAAAATGTTCAAAATGGTTAACATTTGTTTCAAAATATATGTTAACTGTCTGGAATTATGAAAGTACTTTTAAGGTTATTACACTGAACTGGTCTACATCTTAATTGTGCAATTATGCAATGTTTTAGGCATTGGTGGTACTTTGTGTCTAACTTTTTTAAATCTTTAAATAAAAGTTCAAACTTAAGACAAACTAATTTATGACCTACCTTTTTTTTTAAGAGTGTAAGGCGTAGTTTTGGCACATCTATCATTTGTTCCTGTGCACAAAAAATATATTAAGGTTCATAGTTAAAACAATATAAGTGCAGACTACTTTATTGTTGAAATATTGTGAAAACGCAAATACATTATAATTAAAAGTTTCAGCGGACGAAAACCAAAAACATAATGACTTATTTATAGTTATAAGTTATCTAAATCATATAAGAAAGCAAATTGCAGGATTCATTAAGATAATCTGAACGAATTTCGTAAAAAAAATTATTCGATTATCAAGTCTGTCGTGTAGAAATAATGCACACAAATTCATCAAGTTGAAACTGTGTCAGCTTTGTGTACCAGTAAATTAAGAAAGGGCAAAAATAGTTTATGATATAGTTTCAATGTATTATACAATAGACCAAGTTGTTATTTTCAGGAAAAAAGTACTTCGGAAAGATATTATTATAACGTGTGACGTAAAAAATTACGACATTCCCTTAACGAAGGTTTTTGAAATGTGAATTCACCATGCTACGTACATATGCAAGTACATATATTATTACGCCAATATTAGCGTCAAATTAGCATAACGAGCCTATTTATAAGTTGTTATGTTTGATGTCATTAATATAAGCTGACTTCCGGTAATCAGAAATAAAACAAGGTTACGGAAAAACAAGTGCAATCTTTTGATTATTAAGTGTTTACACAGCACATCAAAGATTTAATATTATGTGCAAACTTACCTTGGCGCCACTAAAAGGAAAAAATGTTATGCAATTCTTTTTGTGTAGTCCATTTTCAAAGTCAACCTTAAAAATAAATTCTTGGTCAGTTAAAGTGATAAAATTAAAAGGTCCTTTTAGAAAAGAGCAGTACGTTGGAGTCCTTATTTGTAAGTGCTATGGGATATGAGATATCTTGCATTGTTTTATTATCCATTTTGTACAGATTAAAACCGAGTTTGCAATTTTCAGGTAGAATTGTTGTGATTAATGCTTCCGAGGGATCACATTTTATCCAAAGTTTATTAAACTCACTTGTCTTTGTGTTTTTTCTAATCAAGAAAACACAATTGATCATATTGTTGAAAGTGGCGGCAATTTTGATTCCGTGACTGTTTATTATATCTGTCATTTGGTTCCAAAACATCTGGGGCCGTTTCCACAACTGATCTTAAGTTATTTCTTAAGTTAAAACATAAGTTGAAAAAAAAATCTTAGCTAAGAAATTTCTTTTTATCTTAAGCTTAAATCATATTCAGAAACTTACTTAAGTAAAACTTAGCCCAGATATTTCTTAAGTTTAAGAAGTATATTAAGCAGTTAATATTTCACTTAAAAAAATCTTAAGTTTGTTGCTAATGAAGGTGGGGGTCTTCCGTTACTAAAATTAGTAACGGAAATGCTCTTCAATACCTAAAATTAGAATCGGGGTGTTTACACGCTGTCAAATCGAGCTGAAAACTTGTCAAAGTACCATATGAAACTAAAAGATGTAGATTATTCGGAAGCGCTTGCAACATGAATTATAAAATGAAAATTTGTATCTAAGAAAACAATATTAAGTTTTTTAGCCTAAAAAAGGAAACAACTTGGGTCACTTATGTTACTTGTCAAGGTCATGGCCTATGTATTAGCAAAAACCAATAGCACATATAAGATGATTGAACTTGGGGGGATAGACTAGCCATTACATCACTTGAATCTTAGAGGATAAAAAATTAAATAATGGAGGGGGGTGCAGAAGAGGCCTCAGTGAAGTGACTTGTAAAGATCATGGACTTAAATTTGATTTGTATAAATAAGTGAAGCACATCGAAAGTTTAACCTTGTAAAGACAGATGGCTAAAATTTCATTTTTTCATTGAAATGTTGCAATAAAATTTCTTTTAAAATAATACAAAAAGAAGGCGTGTAAATAAAATGTCATGCTTTCAGCTTTTGTGCTTCTAAATCACTAAGTATGTAAACAAGTCACAAGTTGTTTTTCTTTATTATTTATTCCCTTTTAATTGCATTATCAAATGTAAAACTTTACATGAAAAGTTTTTTTACATCACACATACATGTTAGAACAAAATACATATTCAGAAGCTGTGACCAAGTATATAGCCAATGCTTTCTTTTTTGACATTATGATAGCGCTTTCACTGCAGATTGTTTATAACATTCTAAAAGTTGCCAGCGTAGTAGTTTAGAAGATAAAAAGGTATGCAAGCTTATATCTCGAGTTCTGCAGTTTTGACTCTAATTTAAAAAATAGATAAATACAGAATCCCTAAGGAAAGCCCAGCACGGCAAAATTGAATTAAACATAAAATTTCATTCAAATGGTCACAAATTCTAAACAATTTTATGAATGGTTAAAGGATAGCAACAATATAAGTAAGATCGAGCTGTCAAAGGAGCATTGCACTCCAATTTTCTCAGTGCTTATATAGTAAACTACAGTAAAGACTGTTTACAGTGACCTTCGATGGGAGAAAAGAAAAAAGGTCATTATAGACAGGGAGTCACTGTGGACAGTCTCTACATAATTCGAATATATATACATATCATACCAATATTTTGTTGAAAAGCAGGATAGTACCATACTAAGGGTTTAATTATATTTTTATTGATATTAAACATATCAAATATCATTTATAAAAAAACAAGAGAGTATTAAAATTGCATGTATAATTGGTTAAGATTATAAACTACACCATAACATTAGTATTTAAAAGTTACATATTGATTAAAAATGTAATTTATATTGATAAATATGTTTAATTTCAATTTTACTAATGAGATGCTACTGTAGAGACATTTAATTTTGTATAATCAGCATGTTTACTTTACGGAGTTCAATGTCTTAATAAAACATTAGATACAAATCTTCACATAATTTCTACAGATAAGTGCTCCGAAAAAGATTAACAATCGAGGTTTCGAACATAACCACACCTTTAAGACGTTTGGCATTGTTTATCTTTACTCGCAAAAACACCACAGCAATTATGTATATACAGGTGTCTTCAATCATTCTATCGGCGAAAATTGATTGAATCTGTCGCCATTTTGTGTAATTGTCAACAAACAGCCACAGTGTATAAGCGTGTCGCCGATTGGTCAATGCAAACTGCCGTAGATACAACGCGCGTTCTGATTCGTCAATCGCATGAATACGTAATGAGAAAGATAAACATAGTGAACTCTTGCCTTGCGGCGTGTATTGAACTTTGTTGATGTTGACACGCGTTCTTGATTAGCGGATTAACGGTAACTGGTTGTAATTGAGAGGTAAACAAATTGTTAACAGACCTAGCGGCGTAAATAAGTATGACAGAAAATTATAAAAATCGGGCGACTTCAAAATCTCTTTGAAGTTTGTTTTAGGCAAAGTCGCTGATCCGAAGGCAACTTCTTCGCCCAAGTCGTCACCTAGTTCAAGCCCCTTGCAAAAGTCGCTGTTCACGGCTCAAATACCGTAACGGGTGACTAAATCATGGTCGTTGTACGGACTAGACAGGGAGTCGCTACATACAGACCACTTATATAGTAAATACTGTTCGGCGCACCTAACTATGTTCACTAAAGACAGAACGTCGCTATATACAGGGGGTCACTAAGACTACAGTCTTTACTGTACATAATTTCTACAAAAATAGATAATCTGAATAAAAGTCACATCGACCTTGACCTTTGACTAAGCAGGCTGTGCCTACATTTCATTACTGCATTATTGACCTTAAAAATCTTATCAAAAATATTAACAAGAAAAGCATTGATGCAAAGCATCAAAGGGCACCAAAACAAGAAATGCACCAAGTGATGATGAACTAATAGACATCTGATGACCAGATATTCCTATAAACTTTTCAATGGTTAATTGGTTTTAATTTGGTTTCAAGTATTGTATATCATTTATGAATGGGCGGACGAAAGACATTGTTCATCATGAACTTTGGTAGGCATGCTAGAGATTTGAATTGTGATATTGACAAATTAATGCTAGCTTTACTTGTTAGAGAATAGCTTTACTTGACGTCGACGACGTCACTTGGAGACGACGTCATCTTTGTCTTATATGTATTCAGATCAGTTGAATAAACTTTACAATCATGAATTAGAGTTGATTAGTAGAAGACATAACATATGCGACGAGGATAAACAACTCCAGTAGGTTTTATGATGCTGTTTACTTGTTGATTTACTTAACATCATGGCTGAAAGGAGGTAGAAGCTTGAGATTTCTCCGTTTACTGTGGTAGAAGACCACATAGCAACGGTGATAGGTGGGATGATGGTTAGATGAACTTGAGCGTGAAATGAGATTTTTCCGCATTAAGGAGCCTTGAAGGACAAGAAGGATTTGCAATGCTGATATTTGGTGGTGAGGAGATAAGGCGATTGAGTAAGAGCCTCCAAGACCCAGGTGAGGGTGATGTTTATACAAAGCTAAGAGATAAATTATCAGATTATTTCGCACCGAAGAAGAATGTGCACTATTCAATATATATGTTTTTGAAAATGAGACCCATGGAGGGTGAAAGTACACTTACATGATGCAGCGAGATTGCGAGAAAAAGCTGTGAATTGCGACTTTCATGACATTGATGCCAAGAATATTAGAACAAATTATTCAAACAACAGATAACGCAGACCTTATACGCAATGTGTTACACAAGAAGTGCGACACTTCAGGAAACTTTGACTGAGATGCAAGTCAAAGAGGGATACTTCGATGCAAGTCAGAGAGCAAATGGGTCAAAGAAAATACCCATGAATGTTGCCTAAAATAAGCAGAAAGAAAACTTACGAGAGCAAGCATACAGATTCAAGATCAAACAGATAACAATAGACTTTGTAAATACTGCAATAGGATACACCACGACAAAAGAAATTGTGTCCTGCTTATGGTAAAATATGTAGTAAATGCGGGAAAAGGAACCATTTCGGGGCAGTTTGTTTCTCTAATGCACAGCAGAAACATAGACTCTTTGGCAGACAGACCAGAGGAACATATAGTAGAGATATTCGATGTGCCACTGGTGAGTCAGATACAGATGATTCAGATATTCAAGATCTTTGATTTTGTTGACGATTCGGTAAAACATCTTCGAATTGGTAAAGTAGAACTTCACAGAGTAGGTGATTTAATAAAAACAGTTCCAATTTGTAAATTAATGATGTCATTGTTCACATGGAACCTGACAGTGGAGCAGATGTTTAATGTTATGGACGAACATCATTTTCGTAAATTTACTGCGTGATTCTTCAGAAAATATAGTTCTTGAAAAATCCAAACTGAAATTAAATACACTCCAAAACAGATTGAAGGTATCTGGTGTTTCAGAGCTACAGTAAGGAATGAGACAAGAGGAACCGAAACAACATTTGTTGTTATTGAAGGGAAAATAAATTCTCCCACCATTGTTGAGCAAAAAGACACTTTTTTGATCTGGGCATGTTTAGAAATACGAACCAGATGGGTCATTGAAGGAACCTAATGAATTGAGAATTGGAAATAATCACTTAGTCAATTCCATTCTGAATATACAAGCGCGATCTGAATTGGATGAAATATTGAACTGTCATCAGGAAGTTTTTCATGGCATAGGACAAATTGAGGATAAGAAAAACAATACAGAATTTCTTGTGAAAATTTTCGATGAAGGAAAATACTACACCTGTTTGCACAAAAGCCTAGACCAGTGCCATATTACCTTCAGGCACCTTTACGAAAATGGTTAGATCAGTGCATAAAGGAAGAAATCTTTGAGTGGGTAGAGTCCAGGAGAGCCTATAACATGGTGTTCACCTCTGGTTGTCCAACCAAAGCCGAGATATTGCAATATGAGCAAAGAGTCATTGGACCGCATATGGTAAGGGCGTGTGTAGATTTGAGAGTACCAAAAATAAGTATATGGAGCGAAACCAGAATTTTACAGGCACCAGTTATTGAAGATTTTACTTGTAAGTTTCATGATTGCAAATATTTTCAAAAATGGATTTAAAACAAGGGTACCATCAACTAACACTTCATCCAGAGTCAAGAGCTATTGCTACATTTAGTACACCATGGGGTAATATGCGACCTAGGAGATTGATATTTGGAGCGAAATCTTCACAGGATCTTTTTGATGAGGCCCATGTTTTAGAATTTTTGGGGATATTCCTAAATGCCTGAACCAAAGGGACGACATATTCATTGGAGGTGTGACTATGCAAGATCACAAACAAAACACTAAAAGCTGTACTTGAACAAGCTAGAGACTTTGGTATCACATTCAATAAAGACAAATGCCAATTTGGTGTAGCAGGACATGGAGTTCTTTGGATATCGATTTACCAGCGAAGGACTTAAGCCAACTACAGAAAAAGTAAGAGCTGTTAAAGAATGTAAAGCTCCAGAATCTAGAGAGGGCAGTAAGAAGTTTTCTAGGCATGATTGGATATCTGTCAAAGTTTATTCCAAAGATAATGCAGTTTTGACAGCACCATGAGAAGATTGACTGGGCAAAATGTACCATTTCAATGGGGTCATGAAGAAGATATGGCTTTCCAGAAGCTGAAAGACAGCATTACAAATGAGAATACAATGGTGTTTTTTCGACCCAAGGAAAATTCTATAACTGTAAGAACTGAGGCAAGTTTCCATGAAGGATTATCAGCGGATTATTTCAAAGGACAAGCAAAGGTTTGCAACCAGTGCATTACATCAGCAATCAATGTCAAGTGCCTGAAAAGAGATACAGTCAAACAGAGAAAGACGCATTAGCAGTGAAATGGGCGAAGACACGATTTTCCATGTACTTACTAGGCGCACCAAAATTTAAAATAGTTACAGCAACATAAGCCTCTTATTCTATGTTCAATAAAGCATGTGCTAAGTTACCTCCAAGGATTGAGAAATGGATCATGGAATGCAAGATGTTGATTATGAATTAGTGTATGAACCAGGTAAAGATGCAGCAGATCCGATGGATTACTTATCGCGTCATCCACTTCCAGAAACAGATATGGATGATACAGAAAAAACAATCAAGATGATTATCAATAATGAACATGGTGTGGTTTTACAGACCATAAAGGAAAGAACTGCATCTGATAATGTTCTACAGGATGTTCTGAGAAGAAATGAAATGCAATGATTGGGAAATCCATAAGAACAGACCAAGAGATGAAACCATATTATCTCATTAAGCATGACTTATACCAGTCCCAAGGACTACTTCTGAGATGCACAGCAGATAAGTAATTCCAGAACGGTTACAGAAGAATGTTATAAAAGCCGCACACAGCATGGGGTCATTTTGGTATGACAAGAACGAAACAGATGTTGAGAGCAAAATATTGGTTTCCAAGGCTGAATACCATGGTTGAAAGATGAGATATCACGGTGCTACCAATGTCAGTTATCAAACTGTTGAGCATAAACAGTGAACCTGTTTAACCATCTGAAAATACCAGAATCAGCATGGCATACTATTTCTGTAGACTTTGGTGGTCCATATCCTGATGGTCACTATAATTTAGTAGTTATTGATAAGCGAACAAGATTTCCAGTTGTTTGAGCAAAACAACATCAACTTCGTGCAAAGTTACCTGTGACAGATTGCGTAAAATATTTGCCACACATGGAATACCAGAAAGGTTGGAATCAGATTAATGGTCCTCCATTTAATTCCAGTGATTTACAGAATTTGCAGAAGAAATGGGATTTATCCATCATAGAATAACACCTGATCATCCTCGAGCAAATGGTGGAGCTGAAAGCTTTATGAAAGTATTGAATAAGACAGAGAAGATTGCACGAAGTGAAGGAAAACCAAGCAATACAGCCATACAATACATGTTGATGGGATATAGATCAACGCCACAATCCAGCAACAGGATATTCTCCATATGAAGCCTTAATGAAACGAAATGTCAGGACAAAGCTTGATTGTACTAACCAATTCAGACCTACAGATATACAGAAAATGGAAAGCTGAGATTGCAGACCGAGATAAAGCATACAAGAAAAAGTGGGAAAATCAAAATAGAAACATCCAAAATCTATGCAGCATGAATTTAAAATTAATGACAAAGTTTTTGTTTAAGAATAGAGAAATGAATAAATGGTCTACACCATATGAGAAAGAAACATTACATTGTCACAGAGGTTTTAGGTTTCGAGTATTAAGGCACAACGAAAAATCAGATGGACGTATCATCATTACAGAGATGCTTCGAAATTTAAAATTACTACATGAAACCAAAATGATGACCGTTGGAGACAACAATTATTGAGTACCCCAGAACAGAAGTAGACATTTGCAGCCAAATAATTCAATACAGGACGAGAGGGATCAAGAACCAAGGACTGATGGAATTGAAAATGAAGCTGAACAATCCAGTAGTGACCCAAGGGAGGGTTTGAACAACATCAATCACAAAAACGTGAAGTTTCAAAACGTACCAGACGTTTACCATCTAAAATTCAAAGACTATTTTTTAGATTTAAAGAAAAGATAGACAAATTAAATATAGATACAAAACTTTATTTATAATGCTTAATCTTATTTTCCTATGGTATATACTTTTAAAATTTATTTCTTTTAAAATATGGGAGAAATGTGATATTGACAAATTAATGCTAGCTTTACTTGTTAGAGAATAGCTTTACTTGACGTCGACGACGTCACTTGGAGACGACGTCATCTTTGTCTTATATGTATTCAGATCAGTTGAATAAACTTTACAATCATGAATTAGAGTTGATTAGTAGAAGACATAACATGAATATTAAATGTTTTTTCCACAGGAAGTTTAATACAATGTTAACGATAATATCCAAAATATACAGGGCTATAATATTCAAAATATACCCCCTATATGGTAAAAGTTTATTTATACTATATAGGGGTCATTTTTTGGATATTATCATTAATATTGGTTACTTGATAGAATGTCAAGTTCATGTGGTATTTTCTTTGGAACATATAACATAATAGTCAAAATGAACAAAGGCTGTTAATTTATTTATTTAGGAGGTCGATCTACTATTTTAATGACCTAGTCTGACCCATCAGTGTGTTTACATGCCTATCAATAAACCCATAACAACTCATGTTAAAATTGCAGACGAAGAATGATAATACTATGATAAAACAATTCGTAAAAATTGTGTATTTAAAGATTGCAATTAATTGTTTTAATATGTTTGTATTTCATTTCCTGCAAGATTCTTCAGTTCGTTGCGACACGAATGACAGTTTCGGTAAACAAAAACTACTTCTATAAATAAATTTTCGGACTTTCACAATGTTCAGGTCATTTATTCTATTTATAGGTAAAACAATAACATTTTGTACTACAAAATGATTAATAAAAATACTGAAGGGCGCGATTAATTGACGGATAAGATAATTTCATTAGAATATGTTTACATTGCGAAATTATCCAGTTCGCTATTCATTTTATTGCGACATTTCATTTTTGATAATCAAACACTTATATCAATCGGAATGTTCGGATATAATGGCCGACGAAAAAGGCTCGTGAAGTTGCAATTGCCCTTTCACAAAACCCGACTTCTTTCCATAAAGGCGTCGCGCTTCGGCGCGGACGCCAACAAAGGTCATCGTGACCCATCACCATAACCTTTAGACCCAAAATAATTATCATGGCAGGTACAACTCACCATGGTTAAATCTGAACATACAGTTTGTCAAAGTCTGAAGTTCCTCAGTAAATGCTGATTTAATTGCTGTTTTTATGTTTGGTTATCACAAGTCCCAGTGACTTTGACCGTTTGACCTGAAATGAGGGGTGCAGTTTGAACTCATTAATGTTCATCCATATATAAAGTTTCGATGTAATAGATTTGTAGGTATTGGAAGTTTATTTTTTGCATATCAGACATATCTACCGTTTAGACCGGTGCTAGAAAAACATAGCTTACACTTCCCGTGAAGTCGCGCGCTTTAAATGACGTCATTGCCGCGCGCTTTTAATGAATGAATTGCGTTATTAGGATGACATCATTTTACCGTTATTATGATATTGTAAGTTATAATTAGCTATAATAAGAAAAACTTGAGCAATAAAAATATCAGTTTTTGTAATTTCTGTTCTAAAAATAATTGATATGCTGTATGCAAGAAAAAGAATCAAACACCGGCTGTCAGTACAAACAGGAATATCTAGCTCTTGGGTAACTGTTTATCGGAAACTCGGCAGAGCATTGTTACCGCCGTAAACAGTTATTCTCGTGCTAGATATTCTGGTCTGTACCAGGAGCCAGTGTAATATTCTTATTGTCTATAATTAAAATTAACAACACCAACAGGTTAGTCATGAAAATAACATTCTTTTTTCAATTTTTTTTTTCTATAAAAAGTGGAGCTGATAATTTTACTGAAAAAAATTACTAGGTAGTGTTAATTCTGATCTTAATTCAGACAGTTCTTTTTCCATGAATAGAATTTTCTTTTAATGTGATCCTTTTGATAGTCTTCAAGTATCTCACAAGTGAGAATGTTCATGTGTTTTCCGATGAAAACATTGGACAATTATGAACACAATTTGCAGTGATGGATTTAACATTTTATCACTCATAAAAGATGCTTAATAATATTTGAGTCAAAATAATGCACTTTTTTCCCAATCAGTCTGGTACCGGCACCAATAAACAAAGAAGAGGAAAAAACGCTGGATCTATCTAATGATAATATAAATGGCCGAACATCATCGGTAATATTATTTCTAAAAAATATGTATGTTCATTATTTGTGAAAATGTAATAAGGCCTGCAAACTACTGACTTCATCATTGCATAAATCAATTAAAAAGTACTGTACGGCTAGCCACAACAGTGTGTATAGGCTAGAGGTATATGACTCACATACATCTAGAACTTTTGGCACCCAGTACGGGCCCGTATGGGAATCAGGGTCAGCTCGGTCCTAAAACGTACTCGGCCCTCGAGTCAGCTCGGCCCTATTCCAAATCGGCACGGGTCAACTCGGCCCATTATTATATATTACTGGTTATGATTACTTTTATTACTTTGATATATTTTCATCATAACTTTCATGGTTTAACATTTTCACAGTAACAGACCTCTATTCAAGGATATTGAAAAGTTTTATTGATTAAGTACCAATTTATATGTGAATTTGTAGAGAAAGAAAAAATTTACAATTTATATGCATGTTTTGCTACTCCAGATTGATTTTTTGTAAAAAATATCGTTAAAACAGCATTGGTAAAGAACAAACAGTATTGAATACATTTACATTTATTGTCACAAAAATTCAATCTAAAAACTCTATTTATAATGCAATACAATACAAATACTTTATTTCGCTTTAAGGCCTCCGGCCCATGCAAAAACATATATACAGAGAAATTTACACAAAATTATAGCATGTTCACAATATTAAAACATATACTATATACATTTAACTGAAAATGACTGTAAAGCATAATAAAATTTCTTGGAGTTTCTTAATTATCATTGTGTATCGAAGATATATTAATTGTTTAACTTCCTTTTTTCAAAAGCGTTATACAAAAATGTGGCTGTATCATTTTTTTTATAAGAATATCATTTTTTGTAGACATTAATATGTTAAATTTGTTTCGGGTTGGTGCATTTAGGTACTTAATCGGAAGATATAATTTCCTTAGTTCTGAATAAAAATCACAACATAGTTAACAAGAACCGGTTGAACCGGGTGATGCTCCCCAAGAAGGTTCTGGACACAGGAAAGTATAGAAAAATGAACAAAGGGTAAAAACTCCAAAATTAGGCAAGGCGGAGTTATGGTTTTTTTAGCACTGCACTTCTATTCAATGAGATCTATCTATTTATAAAGTTTCCTGATGATATCTCTTAAAGATTCAGAGTTATGTCCCGGGTAAAATTCAAAGTGTAAAAATGAACAAAGGGCAATAACTCCAAAATTAGACCAGGCTTTGTTTAGGTTCTTTAAGCATTGCAGTTCTATTCAATAACATCTAGGTACCTGTAAAGTTTCATGTTGATATCTCTAATAGTTTTAAAGTTATGTCCCGGACAAAAGTCAAAAAGTAAAAATAAACAAAGGGCAATAACTTCAGAATAAGGCAAGGCAGAGTAAACGATTCTTAAGCACTGCACTTCTACCCAATGAGACCTATCTATCTACAAAGTTTCATGTTGATATCTCTTATAATTTTAGAGTACTGTCCTGGACAAAGTTCAAAGTGTCAAAATGAACAAAAGGCAGTAACTCCAAAAGTAGGCAAGACAGTGTTATAGTTATTGTGCACTGCAAACCTACTTAATGAGATCTATCTAGCTACAAAGTTTCATGTTGATACCTCTTATAGTTTTATGGTTATGTCCTGGACAAAGTTCAAAGTGTAAAAACAAACAAAGGGGAATAATTAAAAAATTAGGCAAGACAGAGTTACGGTTCTTGTGCACTGCACACCTACTCAATGCGATCTTTCTACCTACAAAGTTTCATGTTGATACCACTTATAGTTTTAGAGTTATGTCCCGGACAATGTTCAAAGTGTAAAATAAACAAAGGGGGATAATTAAAAAATTAGGCAATGCAGAGTTACGGTTCTTGTGTACTGCACACCTACTCAAATGAGATCTATCTACCTACAAAGTTTTCCATGTTGATACCTCTTATAGTTTTAGAGTTATGTCCCGGACAAAGTTCAAAGTGTAAAATAAACAAAGGTGGGATAATTGAAAAATTAGGCAAGGTAGAGTTACGGTTCTTGTGCACTGCACACCTACTCAATAAGATCTATCTACCTACAATGTCTCATGTTGGTACCTCTTATACTTTTAGAGTTATGTTCCGGACAAAGTTCAAAGTGTTAAACTAAACAAAGGGAAATAATTCAAAAATTAGGCAAGGCAGAGTTACGGTTCTTGTGCACTGCACATCTACTTAATGAGATCTATCTACCTACAAATGTCCATGTTGATACCTCTTGTTGATTCAAAGTTATGTCCCGGACAAGAAAAGCGGACGGACGGACGGAAAGACGGACGGACGGATGGACAAGGCGGCGACTATATGCTCCCCCGAAATTTTTCGTGGAGCATAAAATTGAAATTCATTTTCTATTACATTCTTAGAACATTTTGTGCATAATCTGTATTCCCTCAATATCTTTTTATGTCTACCAACCTCAATTTCAAGATCATGTAACATTATTCTAAAATTTGAAAATATATATCTAAATTTTCTAATGTCTAGAACATCTAAGTAACATTCATAAGATATATTTTCCTTAAACATACCATAAAATGACAATTTTACATTAGAAGTTACAGATTAATGCCACTCTTGTTGGAATATATCTTTTAACCTATTTTCAAATTGTGCTATAAAGTATTTTTCTGATGTAACTGATTGACTTTCCCATACATATCCAAAACCATGACTTTGTAAAATTTGTCTTAAAGATGTAACCCAATTGTCATGTCCCTGTATATCATCATTAAACATCATTAAATAACACTTTTTAACTAATCTACCGTTTGGCATTTTGATAATTTTAACCTATAGTTAATACACCTCTTTATGGATATTATATACATTGGATACCTCCCCCAGTCGCCTAATACAGCTACATTGGATTCATTTTGTTTACAACACATAAAACGTTTGCATGCATAATATTGTACTCGTTCTAGCTCTTCAAATTTACCCATATAGACCCTTTCATTTAAGCGATAACAGTCAGGGAAGAGTTACTTCCCTTACCGGATGTGACGTAAATAGGGATAAATACTATACAGGCCGCATAGAATGTTAAAATACTTATCGTTCAATTATGATTATATCATGTAAAAATTTACTCATGCATACATAAATTCAATATCAGGACAATTAAAACAAATACAAAAGCAAAGATTGAGATTAATTCTCGCTACGGAGTCAAACAGCGAAATTTCAAAGTGAATATAATTAATTATTTATTAGATTTTCTCAAATGCCAGGATAAAAATCTAGTGACTAAATCAAATTTTAATATTTATTAACACCCATACACACTGAAATTGCCCATTATAAATTTAAATGGTCATTTTCTAGTTTTCTGTGTTATTTTCTGTCATATAGAAAATTCCGGCGTATTTGTGACAAACATGAAAAAAAGAAAGATCGCCAATGTTTTTTAATGATTGTTTTAACAATAGCAGAATTTATTCTGTCAAAACTTACTGATTCTTTTTCATTATGCCGTATAAAAAATCTTCCAAAGAACCAGTGAAGGATATAATTTTATAAATATTCCGGAAAGAACGAAAACCATGTAGCTGTCACAAAGTGAAAGTACGTTTGTAAAATATTGCATTATATTTTCACGCCGAACCTCATTTTTACTCTATATTCATTGTTGTGAGATTGCATCATCTTTTGTTCAATTTAGAGTTTTCGGGTGAAATTATTATTTAGAGTATTTTTATGGTTTGCATAAATTTCCATGTATCAATTTAAACATTTTGCCGTTTATTTCACAAAAATCCTTTCAGTAATAAGAAAGTTACATTTTTGTTTTATGAACCAGATATATGTAATATGAAGGACGGGCCTTTATTTTACATAACTATTTTTCCCGCCGTCCCAGCTTTATTTCGTGCAAATCGATTTTTCATGTTTTGCACGATTTGTTTTCCCGCTCAGTACTCAGTAGTTTGCTATATATTGACTAAATTTTAAGTGACATATTGCAATGCACTGGACGTTATACAGGTCACTATGACGGTGACAGACAAATTATATTTGTCATAAAATTACAGCTTGTACAAGGTAAATTTAATTTTCTAGTGATTTTGTTTCATAAATTTTTGCTATTTCGTTAAATACTATTTTCTATTAGAATTATAGTTTATTTGATTCAGGTTTAGTTATTTGGCAGTAATTTATTGTTTTCTGAATTTGCTAAATTTTTGCAGATTAAATTTTAAAAACTCTTTTTATTCTAGTGTTTCGCTATTGCAAATTTATACCGAGACATGTTAAATGATGTATGTTAATTGAAGTTTTAATTATATTGTAATTGTATAGGAGCTATGAATATTTTATAGATATATTTATTCATAAATAATTTATTATGGTTCTACCGTATTTGTGTAACTTTATGTAAAATGCTGCAGTATCGTAATGATTTGTTTCAATCAATTTAATTTACGTTATCATCTTACTTCATTTCATTTATCATCAGTTTTTGTTATAAGTAAATACAACGTATCAAAACTAACGTATCTCTAGAAGGATCTTCAGTGGCATGATTTTGGAAGACGTTTATTTATTGGTGGTTATTATGTGGCGTATATTTGAATATATTTGAAACGCAGTATTATGCGGATGTGATTGAATTTTTGTTCCACGGAATGTATGGTGTACTAAAGTGGACATTGTGTTTATTCAAAGAAGCACGTTATTTTATTGGAAACCGACAAAGGTCGAGTCTTTTCCAACGGACTTTATTATACCCTTATGTTTGATTATCATGGAATTTACCATGTTTTATACTTTGTAACTTCTTATTTGAGGACACCCCCGAAGATGACACGGGCCCTCCACACGTATGTCCATGGCTAAAGGGTGACGCATGCCCTTGTTCAGGATCCTATCAACTGTGCCAACACTGTAGGAAGTACAGTTACGCTTGATAAGATTTTATACAAGACGCCCGCCATTGTGACGAATTTTGTTTAACAACGCCACCACTTTATTGATACATCATGACAGAAACTTTACGGGAGAAATAGACTGAGATACGTTGATAGTGTTTGTTTGTGCAGTGACTTATCATAGTAGTTTATCATATACAATCATTTTTCATTTATAAATATTCATTTCTGTAAATAAATTTGTATATATTTTGCTGTTCTGAGTTGTTGGTTGTTTTAGATAGCAATTGTGGTCGGCCTGGTATCCCATCGTAGTCCCTATTGTGACATTTGGTCAGGGAGCTACAGTTAGCAGTTGTCATAGAAATAAAACAGTGAATAGGAACGCCCATAAACGAAAATCTTCTAAAAGCAGATCCGAAATTACATTTAGTAAAGTAAATTGTTTATTAAA
This sequence comes from Ruditapes philippinarum, assembly GCF_026571515.1. Taxonomy (NCBI): domain Eukaryota; kingdom Metazoa; phylum Mollusca; class Bivalvia; order Venerida; family Veneridae; genus Ruditapes; species Ruditapes philippinarum. Next base: position 477,600 of record NW_026852177.1, read on the forward strand.
GTGACATGTGTGATTTACGATATAAACATAATTATACGAATATTTAAAACAACGTATTAAAACACCCGGTCCCATGGGGCTTATAAGTCACTGACGTGTTTAATGTAGTATTTCTCAACAGTTCTCAATTATTTAACGCAATAGACGTACAAATACATGGACTGTATTCGTTAAATAGTGACTATATAGTTGTGTCATGAAACGTGATTTTTTGCCTTTTTATGGTTGCTAAGAAAGCTTCTTTTACATGTTTATAAATGCATGATTGTTTTATTGTTTTATAAATGAACTTTATATGTATGAGTATTTTCATTAATGAAGCACTACAATGAAAGAGAAACATCAATGTGGTTATATAATACCTATATGTATAATATCCCTTTATCACACACCCGTGCCGATTTTGCGACTCCGTAAATATGGTATTGCACGGCCGTGCATATATTTTGACGTGACGTCATTAGCGTTATACAAACATAGTGTAATGACGCGCTATATGTTAGCGTTATACTATAGGCGCGTCAATGAAAAATGACTCTTATTTCACTTTAAACGGTCTTTATTTTGGGTATGTGATAAAAAGAATATTAAATTCGTGTAAGTTCATTACTGAATTTATTGCACTCGTTCAATAAAATAATATTATGCTCGCCAGAGGCTCGCATAATATAATTTTATTCAACTCGTGCAATAAATTCAGTATTGAACTTACACTCATTCAATATCCTCTATATATTGCATGCTTCATTGACATTGTTGTGCGCATGTGTGATAGTTTGTCTCACAGTCTCACTAACGGTATGAGAAAAGATTGAAACTGAGTATTTATCCTACATGTCCTAAAGATACACAACCTCCGAGTAGCGCAATAACTAGTTTACAACATCAGTATTAATATTTATCTCTCCGAAAGTAAGACTTCATACTAAATTTAACCTCTGTACAGCAACTCATCCAAGCAACGACCAAAAGTCTTTGCCTGTAGTTTTCATATGCTACATACGCCTGGCAAAGTAACGTAGATTTCGCTCGCTATGCCTTCGACCAGGTTGCCCCCCTTGTCACTGATATTAACGACAGAAAAGTTATTTCCAAATGAACAATATGCCCTCAGAGTAATTCTTACAGACATGATTCTTAAAATATTAAGAGGAAGTTTTTGTCAGGAGTGCTCCTCAACTAACTTAGTGTTTGAAATGAATCATAACACATTTACTTTGGTTAATCGGGCACGCCTGACCAATTTAATTTTGTAAATACGTACTAATAAACTTTAACATATACTTAAATATCATCTTAAAAGACCAAATCATTTGATAATCATTAACAAATGCATGTAAATATACATTTGTGCGCTGGGAGCTGTTTTTGTGCGTTTGGTGCCTTACCGAGAATTAATGACGTTTCGTTATTTTACATATATTAGAAATTTATAGGCAGCGTAATAACACGTTTTCATCCGGCTTTTCTGGACTTTTTTTCTTCAGAAACTAGATAAAATTAATTGATATCTTTTTGATGATCATTATTATATCATTTTATTTTATTTCTTTGACCCTGTACTTCTTTTTCGACGAGTCCAGAATTCACTTGTTATTAATGCTATATCATAATATATTTCCTTTTTTATCATTTCATGTAAATATTTGTATTTTTGTATGTATATATGTCATGCTCTTCAAATATTGGAGGAAATAAAAGAATATATATCATTTTTTTTATCTGCTAGTACTGAAACTCACCGGTGGTATTAAAAAGCTGTATAAACAATCAGTGGCCTGTCCATCATTATGTCAGGTTATTGTATTGTAACTGTTAACATGTATGTATATATTTTATTTATTTATTTTTGGCAATAAAATATGTTTAAAAATCAAAATCAAATCATTATTATATATAACAATCTACAGAATGAAAGGAAGCGTGCAGTACCGACTATGTTAAAAAATAAAAAACAACAACAACAACAAACAACAATCTCCCTCCAAAAAAAAACAAAACCAAAAAAAAAAAAAAAAAAAAAAAAAAAAAAACAAAAAAAAATACCAACAAAAAACAGTTCTTAATGCTAAAAAAATCCACATCTTTTTATCGATTTAGACGGCCTTTTATCACTGTTTGATACTTTATGTTGGAACTATTATTATTTCTGTGTGAGGCAATAATCTTTGTGAATCTGCATGTGTCAATTATGGTGCCGTGTTGTTACTGCATATATTAAATTTTAACAATGAACTTAATTTGAAATCTTTTATTTTTTTACAGGTTGCGTTTAATTATAAATTTTTTTTGGTCCAAGTAATTTTATGTATATTTTTTTTGTTTCAACCCTTTTTTAAGTTTTGGGGTTTTTCCCCTCATTTTATTTTTTATATAACGCTTTTTAAATTTTTATTTAAAGAAAAAATGACAGAAAATACTTTCCCTTTTCGGGTCGGGGCCCTGTTCCCGTTTTTTCACATTCCTTTTAACATTTTTAAAACTTTTTTTGGATTTTACTAGGGTTGTTTTTAATAGTTTTTTTTTAAATAAAAGGTATTTAAATTTTAGTTTGTCACTTTGATCTTCAAACCTTCCAAGGGGGGTTTTTAAAATTACCCGATTTTTTAAATTTTTAAAATTATTTACCCCAAATTTCCCGTTCATTTGACATACCTAAAATTTTCCCTTTTAAACGTTGCCCTTTATCAGGGGCGAACTTTAAAAAACGAAACCTATTTTCACAAACAGTGATTTCTTTAAAAAAAGGGGAAGTTATTTAAAAGGGTTTCGCCTTTTACCGTAAACTCTCCACAAATGTATTTAAAAGTATCCCAGTCTATTTGAAAAACCCCGACGCAATAAAATATTTGTGAAATTTACTTTGGGTTTTTTTTTAAAAAAAAATCAAAAATTTTCGTTTAAAAAGTATTTATTTTCGTGCAGCTGTCAGAAAAAACCGCCCCTTTAACGCTTTAATGATAACTTTTTTTTGATTTTCCAGTTTTTTTAACTAAAAAAACTGGAGCAAACGAAAAAAAAAAGGTAAAACCCCTTTTTATAATAAACTTGGTCCCTCCTTTGCTTTTTTTATATAGTTAATTTAATTATACTTTTTAGAAGTTTAAAAAAAATTTAAAAGGGTCGTTTAATGCATAAATTTTAAACCCATTTGTCTCCTTTTTTTGATTCCCCTTCCCTTAAAAAAAAACCTTCCCCTTGGTACCTTCCCGGGCACGGGCCCTTTCATTAAAACCCCAAATTTTATTATAATTTATTTTAAATAAAATAGTAATATTTTTAAAAAAGAAAACATTTTTGCTCACTTTTTCGTTTTTTTATATACCGCGAAAAAAAACCAAAAACGGGTTATAAGTAAATTCAGTTTTTGGGTTTTATTTGTGGGGTCCGTTTAAACAATGCATTTGAATGAAATTTCTGCCCAAAACCTTAAATTTTTTTTAAATTTAAAAAAAAGTGAGGGAATTTCAAATGCGGGTTTCCTTTAAAGATTATGTTATTTTTCCCCTTTAAAAATGCCCTTCCTTTTTTCTAAATAAAAAAACTTTCCCGGGGACAAACTTGAAAGGTTTATATAAAAAAGGGGCAAAACCTTAAAGGTAAATGGGCCCATACATGTCATAGCCCTTTTCTATTTTAAACCCCAAAACCGGTTTTCATAAAAATGGATAAAAATACATTTTTTTTTTTCGTAAATTTTAAAATTTAAAAATTTTCACAAAAAGGAAAAAATTTGACATAATTTTTCCTTCCTGTAAAAAGGGAAGGCCATTATTAGATATTTTAAAATTGAAAATTTCGGTGATATGGGTGAAATAGAAAAGTTTGATAAAAAAAAAGGGCACGTTGCTTATAAAATCCCAAAGAGGGGGTTAAACTTAACGGGAATTAACAGTTTTATAAAAATAACCCTTGTTTTTGTGCCGGTCGGTGTCTTTTTGAAAATTTTAATTTCCCTTTTTGAAAACCCAAATTAGTTCCGTTTTATATACTCATTATAATACAAAAATTTTTTTTTTAAATTTAAATTTTTATTTTAATTTATCGGGGCCACCTTAAAACACCCCGGGGGAAAAAATCCGGGGTTGTTTTAGTAAAATTAAAAAAGGTTTCCGAAAAACTTGAAACTTAATTTTTGTAATATGTAACCATTTTTTTTCTTCTTTTGTAAAAAAAAAGGTTTTTTTTAAAAATTTTAGGTGCACCAAAAAATTCCCCGGGGTTTTCCCAAATAGTTTAACCACTTACATAACAAAAATTTTTTTCAACTTTTAAAATTTGTAAAATTTACAGAGTTTGGGATTTTTAAATTTATTAAAATAACAAATTTATTATTAACTTTTTAAAAAACTAGTTAACCTAAAATTCCCTTAAACTAGTTAATTAAAAAGATTAATTTATTTTCGAAACTATTTAACCCAAACTAACTATTTTAATTAAGGGTTAAACTATTTACGAAACTAGTTAACTCTCTTTTAATTAACTAGTTAGTTATATAGGTTATCTGGTGGCAGAAAAAAATGCCACCAATAAAAAAACCAATACCCCTTTTAATCACGATTAAAAATTAGTCGCGGACGAGATATTGTCTTATTTTCGTGGGTCGGGGAATTTTTTAAAAAGTGTAGAGTTTAAATATAAGATGATTGGGTTTATATATCGTGTGGCAATATCTCGTAAATCCCAGACGAAAAATTTATCTGGAACGTCAAATATTTTGACTAGAAGATAAATACTAATATTTTCCAGCATGAGTAATGTAAACTTAAAAGGTAGATCTATTACGTAAAAACTAAATGACACAGTCGTTATTTATATCGTAAAATATCTCATAATAAATTTAATTTACAGAAAAAAACCAATTCAATAAACGTGATTTATTTAACCTAAAATGTGTAGACCTTCGGTTATTATCAGGTAAAATGCATTGTTTCCCGGGTGTCGTTACTCCCACAGTTAAACCCTTTTTCTTTTTTTACTTTTTTAAAACCCCCCCGGGTTAAATAAACAAATTTAGTACTCTCGATATTAAGTTAAAAAAATTTCCCCCCCCTAAATGCAAACCCTTTTTTGAGGACCTTTGACATTGACCCACGGAATCCGGGCTGCAGTACACGGCGGCCACACCCCTTCTTTTTCCAGTTTTTAAAAACCCTGGGTAATAGTAAATTTTAAAAATCATGAAATTTTATATAAATTTTATAAAAAGTTTCCTTTTAAAACCCTTTGTAATCTTTCCGTACAAGCCAAAGTTTAAAATTTATTTTATAATTTTAAATTTTGAATTTTATAAAAACATTTCAATTCCCAAATTTAAGGGCAAAAAAAAAGGGTTGACATGATCAAACCGGTGACAGTAAAAAGCTTGAAAATTTTTTAACTAGTAAAATATAAATTTTAAACTTTTATTTCTCTATTACTAAAAGAGGGAAGTAACAAAAAAATAACAACCAAAAAAATTGTAATATAATACATTTTTAAAGTAAGGGGCGTAAATTCGTTGGGTCAGGGAAAACCCAAAAAGAAAAAATTTTTTGAAAATAAAAAAATATGATAATTTTTAACATTAACACCAACAATGCTTAAAATTTCCCACAAAAACAAAATAAAAGAAATTTTTCAAAAAAACCCTTTAAAACGCTTTTTTAAAATTTTTGAACAAACGGGGCGGGAATATTTTAAAATAAATATGGGGGTTTCCGGATAATTTCTGCTTTTTTTTGGATTATGGTTTTTTTGCGTTAAAATTTAAAAAGTGTTTTTGTTAAGACCCCCTCCCAAAGCCCGAGTGATATAATGAAGGGGCATCCCAACGACAAAAATGATTTAAAAAGCGAAAAAATCAAAAACCCATTTGGTTATTTTAAATTTTTTCGATTCTTTAAATTTTTTATAACACACACTTTTCGATTTATGGAAAAATTTCGGGTCGTGTTTAAAATTAAAAAAAATTTCATCAAAGGGGGGTCTTTGGGAAATTTATAAACAAGAGAAAAAAAATTGAAAGTTTAAAACTTTTTCCCCATGGGAAAATTTTTTAAACCGGGTAAATCCGAAAAAAAAACAGAAATTTCGGTTAAAAATAGTTTAAAAACACATTTCTAGTTGATTCAGATAATTTTAATGAGGCCCGAAAACTGGTTTTGTTTCCCTTTTTTTGTCTTATCGTCTGCTCATGAAATTTACCGGGAATTAAAGGGGGCGCCCCCTGGGATTTAGGCTTGAAAAACATCTAAATTTGGGTTTTTGGGAGATCCCTTTGAAATACTAAATAAAATTTCGTTTTCGGTTATATTATTTTTAAAAAAAGTCGGGTGCCACGTGATTAAATTTTTTATGTTTAAAGAAACTACCCCGATGTAAAAATCCCTCTAAAACTATTTACAAAAGTTAGGGGTAAATTTAAAGTCGTAAAGGCCCGATCTAGGTAATTTTGCAATTTTGGCCGGCCCCTTTCTATTTTCCCAAAAAATGGTTTAGCGGAAAGGGCCCTCTTAAAAGTGAATAACAACTTCGGTGAAATTTTAAAGATTTGGCCCCCTGTTTGGGGAATGAATTGTAGTTTATTCTTTGATTGACAAGAAAAAAAAATCAAAAGGGGGGTCCCCCGCAAAAATTTTTGGAAATGACAATGAACTATAGACATTGGATGAAGACCCGTCTTATAAACTGTTCCCAAAAAGGGTTAATTGGTTTTTTTTCCCAGAAATTGTTAATCATTTATGAATGGGCGGACGAAAGACATTGTTCATCATGAACTTTGATAGGCATGCTAGAGATTAGAATATTAAATGTTTCCATCAATTCTATCAATATCTAACAAAAAAATATCCAAAATATACAGGTCCTATAATATCGAAATATATGGTAATAAGTTTATTTATATTATATGAGGAGGTATTTTTGGATATTATCAAATTAATATATTGGTTATTTATAGAATTCCAAGTTCATGTGGTATTTTCCTTTGGAACATACAAAATAGTGGTCAAAAACTAACAAAGTCTGTTAAAATGATTTATTAGGAGGTCAATCTACTATTTTTAATGAATTACTTCAAAAAAACCTCGTCTGACCCACCAGCTGTGTTTACATTCCCATCAATGAACCAATAACAGCTCGCCGAAAGTTTCTGTTGTTAAAATGTCACAAATATTCGGCAAATCAAAAATTCCACTCAAAAATAAACCAAAAAACGATTGCCCCAAAACAAGGGTATAGAAAAACCATAGGTTTTTATAGGGAAAACTTAAAAACTTGACCTGTTTAAATTTTCCCCAACAACGTCAAAAAAAAAACAACATTTAAAATTGTGAAAAAGGGCTATTTTTACACTGTGAAAATGTCAAAAAAGTGCAATCAGGGCCGTTAAAAAAACCCACGGGAAAAAAGACAAATTTTTAAAAAATAGAAATACTATTTATAAAAAGGGGTTCCCACTTAAAATTTTTCCTATAATTTAAAACACTTTTAAAAAATGAAAAATTGGTTTTTAGATAAAGTTTGCAAATTTTAATAATCCCGCAAAATTTCCAGTTTTGTTATTTAATTTTTCAAAAAATACGAACGAAATGACCGTTTTCGTCGAACTACAACTACGTCTATAAATAGATTTTCGGACTTTCACAATGTTTTAAGTCATGTAAAAGCAATAGCAATACATAATAAGCCAGCTGTAATAAGAAAAAAAAAACGAAGAGCGCGATTAATTGACGGATTAGATCATTTTCAATTTTGAATTTGCATTGCGGGAAATTCTCCAGTTCGCTATTCATTGTAACATATCGCGACATTTCATTTTTGATAATCAAACACCCTCATACCAATCGGAAATGATCGGCTATATATGACCGACGAAATGCCCGAAGAATTGCCCTTTTACAAAAATCTGATTTTCATTCCATAAGGGGGTCGCGCGTCGGCGTTGACGCCAATAACATTATCAAGCGACATCATTTTAATAAACAGCTGCAGAGATATAAATCTCACACAAAACAAATCCAATAAACAGAATGTTAGCGGCCCGAAATTCCAATGACACCAAAAAAAGACAAATTTGATAAAAAATGTAAACATGAAAACAAAAAAAATTACATGTTTTACATCTCAGGGTTTTTTTAAGAAAAATCTAAAATTTTCCCTGACTTGGGTTAAAAATTTAAAATGAATGTGAATTACAGAAAATTTGTTTCCCAATTTTGGGCAGAATTATTTACCCTTAAAAAGTAGATCAAGGACAAAATCTCAAATAATTTAAAAACTTAAAAGGGCTTTATGAGGTTAAAAACCTAAAAAAAATAAAATTTGAAAAAACTTTCAAAAAATTTGGAAAGGGGGGGACTTTTAAAAAAAATATTAGGCAAAATATTAAAGAAATATACTTTTAACCCAAATTTAAAAACCCTTTTGTCTGCCCTGGTTTTGCCCGTTTTTAGGGAAAAGCGTTTAAACGCTTTTCAATTTGGGTCATTTTTTATGCTCCCCGAAAAAATTTCGGGGGAGCATATAGTCGCTGCCTTGTCCGTCCGTCCGTCCAATCCGTCCGTCCGTCTTTTCCGGTCCGTCCGGTCCGTCCGTCCCGTCCCCTTTTCTTGTCCGGGACATAACTTTGAAATCACACAAAGAGGTATCAAACATGAAACTTTGTAGGTAGATAGATCTCATTGAGTAGGTGTGCAGTGCACAAGAACCATAACTCTGCCTTGCCTAATTTTGAATTATCCCCCTTTGTTTATTTTACACTTTGAACATTTGTCCGGGACATAACTCTAAAAGTATAAGAGGTATCAACATAAAACTTTGTAGGTAGATAGATCTCATTGAGTAGGTGTGCAGTGCACAAGAACCGTAACTCTGCCTTGCCTAATTTGTTAATTATCCCCCTTTGTTTATTTTACACTTTGAAATTTGTCCGGGACATAACTCTAAAAGTATAAGAGGTATCAACATGAAACTTTGTAGGTAGATAGATCTCAGTGAGTAGGTGTGCAGTGCACAAGAACGGTAACTCTGCCTTGCCTACTTTTGGAGTTATTGCCCTTTGTTCATTTTGACACTTTGACTTTGTCTGGGACATTACTCTAAAATTATAAGAGATATCAACATGAAACTTTGTAGATAGATAGGTCTCATTGGGTGGAAGTGCAGTGCACAAGAACCGTAACTCTGCCTTGCCTTATTTTGAAGTAATTGCCCTTTGTTTATTTTTACTTTTTGACTTTGTCCTGGACAATACTTTAAAACTATTAGAGATATCAACATGAAACTTTGTAGGTAGCTAGATATAATTGGATAGAATTGCAATGCTTAAAGAACCTAAACAAAGCCTGGTCTAATTTTGGAGTTATTGCCCTTTGTTCATTTTTACACTTTGACTTTTACCTGGGACATAATTCTGATATCATCAGGAAACTTTATAGATAGATAGATCTCATTGAATAGAAGTGCAGTGCAAAAAAACATAACTCCGCTTTGCCTAATTTTGGAGTTTTTGCCCTTTGTTCATTTTTTTTATACTTTCCTGTGTCCAGAACCTTCTCGGGGAGCATCACCCGGTTCAACCGGTTCTTGTTTACAATTTGAATAATTATTCTGGAAAAACGAAGAGCGCGATTGATCTGAACTTTTGCACACGGATTAGTGGTCTAAATCTACATCAAATGGTACATTTATCTGGAAAAAATATATTCAGTCCCATCATGTCAAAAAACCTCAGTAGAGCCCATTTAAAGACAACTTGAAACCAACGGAGAACTAGAGCCATTTGGAAATATCTAGATCCGGGGCCGGGGGCATATCTAGATCTGGTTGATTGTTGACTTGAGAACACCCGATGCGTTCTTGAAAGCACCCAAATTCAAGAGACAAATTTGCACTTAAGACATATTATTCTCAGAAATAATAATGATAATAATACATGTAATAATAACCCCCCTAAAAACACAGACACAAATAACTCAACAAAAAACAACATAAACAACAATAAAATAACATTTTCATCTTTAATTTGTGTTATCAAGCTTTGTAAGAACATGTAAAGAGTTAAACTTTAACTGAATGACAGATATTTGTTTACATTGACTACTGCCCGTTTCTTAGAAAGGGTGACAACCCAGATTAGTGGCAACGTCCAAATGTCGTATTTTATTGCATTCTTCGGTCATTATGCACACCTTCGGGCCATTATCACATAATGGTGAGCAGCAACCAACTATTAACCTATAAATAGAGAAGTTACATCAACTATATTCCAAGTTATAAATTTGATACTATTTTAACTATATGTTTCAGGTATCATAAGGTTGCGGTGTATAGAGTGCGAGCACATTAACTGGAACAGGACATACAACTTTGAAGGTGTACAGAACATATATCAGCTTCTACAGAGCAAATATAATCCGGCATGTGCCCAGTTAAACCCACGTGATCAGTAAGTTAATGGATTTTTAAAAATATCTGAAAAAAAAAACAACAACAAACAACAACAACCCCTACCGTTTCTTTGATTTCTTTTTATTTTTCTACCTAAAGGTGCTTAATTCTATCCAGGACCTTTTGGCGGTATTTTTAATATTATATAAAATTCTATGGTATTAATATACAATGTAAATGCATCAATCATGATTTTGATAAATCAGTATCTAGGCTAAAACCAGCAAAGCTATTGTTTGCAACTGGAATATCATTCTTGTTTGTTTCCACAAAAAGATTTTAAATTTTCTATAAATCTACAATTATTTTCTTTGTTATTGTTAAATCAGAAGGCCGTACTGAAAATAAGTATACTTCTTACTGTGTCAACTTTGTATGTTACCTTCTATAAATAAAGATTTTTAGCTCGACTATTCGAAGAATATGAGAGCTATTGTAGTCGCCCCGGCGTCGGCGTCAGCGTCCGCGTCGGCGTCTGCGTTGGTTAAAGTTTTTTGTAAAGTCAAATATCTCAGTTATTGCTTAAGATATTCAATTGAAACTTAACTATTAAAGATATTTATTTAAAACTTCACATATGCATTTAGGGTCATAATTGTAGGTCACTGACAAAGATCCATAATTCTATCTTGCATTTAGGCTGATTTTCTCCCCTTTCTCAACTAAAGTTTTGCTTGTAAGCTGTAATTACTGAAGGGTTTGTGCCTTTTTTGGGACAATTTTATGCATTCATAATAATAAAGCAGTGATTTACTTCATAAAACATCTTAATAACAAGCCTTTTTACCTTTTCTGTCAATTTTATGTATTCATAGGTAATTAGTATTATTATACTCAATAAAACCCCCTTGTGACATTACCTTCCGAATAGTCAAGCCAATACTGTATAATAAGACTCTCTCTAAGACCTATTACATGAATTTATTTAAAAAAAAAGCCCTTTTGTGAACGTAGAAAATTTAACACTATCAAAGCTCTAAATTTAACATTATCAAGGCTCTTTTACTATCAAGCACTTAGAATAGTCGAGCGTGCTGTCCTACCGACAGCTCTTGTTTAAATATTATTATTATTATTATTATACACGGTGAGTTAGAAAAAAAAGCATACAATGCAAATAATAACCTTTCTTTTCAGGAATATGTATAATCAAAATTATCAGAATCAGCAAAACCAGCAAAATCAGCAACCACTTCCAAATCAACCTGGCAATAATTTCTACCAGAATAGATACGATGTAAGGGAGACAATTTGCCCAGTTTTTGATGAAAAAAATCGGTGTAATTATGTGTATGGGATAGCGACAGTCTATCTTCCAAGTTATAAAGCAACAAGTGAGTATTATGTTTTAACTTTACCACGATAATTATTATACCCCGACAAACGAAGTTTAGGGGGGGGGGGGTATATAGGAGTCAGCTTGTCGGTCGGTCGGTTGGTCGGTCGGTCGGTCGGTCCGTCGGTCGGTCCACATCATGGTTTCCGGACGATAACTAGAGTTTGGAATGAGGTATTGTAATCAAACTTGGTATATAGCAACCTTATGTGGCAACTCCGGTTGGTATTGTATTTGGACCCCCTGGGGTCAAGGTCACCGTTACTAAAAATAGAAAAATGGTTTCCGGACAATAACTAGAGTTAGGAATGAGATATTGTTATCAAACTTGGTGTATAGCAAGCTTATATGAAGACCTGGGTTGGTATTGCATTTGGACCCCCTGGGGTCAAGGTCAAGGTCACTGTTACTAAAAATAGAAAAATGGTTTACAGACAATAACTACAGTTAGGAATAAGATATTGTTATCAAACTCGGTGTATAGCAAGCTTATATGAAGACCTGGGTTGGTGTTGCATTTGGACCCCCTGGGGTCAAGGTCACCGTTACTAAAATTAGAAAAATGGTTTCCGAACAATAAGTACAGTTAGGAATGAGATATTGTTATCAAACTTGGTGTATAGCAAGCTTATATGAAGACCTGGGTTGGTATTGCATTTGGACTCCTTGGGGTCAAGGTCAAGGTCACCGATACTAAAAATAGAAAAATGGTTTTCGGACAAAAACTTGAGTTAGGAATGAGATATTGTAATCAAACTTGGTGTATAGCAAGCTTATATGAAGACCTGGGTTGGTATTGCATTTGGACCCCTGAGGGTCAAGGTCACCGTTACAGTGTTACTAAAAATAGAAAAATGGTTTCAGGACAATAAATAGAGTTAGGAATGAGATATTGTAATCAAACTTTGTGAAAAGCAAGCTTATTTCGAGACCCCAGTTGGGATAACAATTAATTGAAATATTTCTTTGTACACAGTTGATAGTTTGTGTTCAAATTTTTCTTCAGACTACTTATTTTTCAAAAAGTCAAAGTTGCTGGTGGGGGCATTAATCACCTTCAGTGTTAGGTCTAGTTTGAAATGGACTTGTCCATCTTTCAATCTGGACAGAAATATTATCATATTTTTGGAAGATTCCAAAATACATACGCCTGTGCAGTCATGGTTGACTTATTGTCTGAACTGGTCGCATACGACTGACTTATGTTTGCACTGGTCGCATACGACTAATGTCTGCACTGGTCGCATACGACTTATGTTGGTCGCATACGACTTATGTATGCACTGGCTGCATACGACTTATGTCTGCACTGGTGAAAATATTGTCTGCACTGGTCGAGTTATTGTCTGCATTGGTCGCATATGTTTAATATGTTGTCGCCAATATGATAAGAGTTTTACTTTTATTCTAGGACTGTTATCTACACAAAGAATATTTCATTTTATAACCCAGGTTTTAGTTTCTGTTCTGTTATAATTCTCTTTATAATAATATTTTTTTTTTACTTTAAAAGCTAAATATTAGGAGAAACAATCTACTTAACTCACGAGTTCATACGAAAATCTTTTTGATTTGTGTTATTTCCCTTTGAAGAAAGAAGCATGCTTTTCATTTTCGCGATTTTTTTTTACTCGCATGAACCTGGTCTAGTGATGAAAACTATTTTCTTTAGGGCTAGGCTGAAATGTTTTAGGTCAAGTACGTCGATATTTAAAAGATCTTCTAGCATAAATCAATTAATTCAATACTTGTGTTATTGTTCATTTGTGTATATTTTTTCAGTGACCCTTGAAATGCATGTTAGGAATTGTATCAATCCACGTGACGTTGTCGACAATGGATGTTACCGCAGAGACACGAATTACGGGTACTTTGAGGTTAAACACTTCTTTCAGGACAGGCTACAGTTTTTGGGAAGCGCTTCTGTTCAACGATTTATTGGCGATCAGTGTTACTGTAACAGTGATTTGTGTTATCCAAATATCAGCTCCAGTCCCAGTTTGGTTGCCTCAGCTTCCAGTCTCGTTTTGGCAGTTCTTACCTTTATTTTATTTAAATGAATTCCACTTTGACTGATCTACGTTCCAATTTCCCAATCTTTAATGACTAAATATGAATAGGCTTATTGCCTTTAAAGGTAGACTAGATTGTATGTGTGTATGTATGTATGTTTGTTGTTTTAAAATGTAAGTAAAAGTAGACATGATCGCCTATCATCGTAAAATTCCGTTTTATAATCGGAATATGTGAATTTATTTCTTAATTGTATAATTATATAAAACACGTCGTATTATTTCGATGTTTTTTTACTATTTGTGACGGAATACACGCCACTATGATACTCGACATATGAAATAATATTGTAATTGCCCTTACCAAAAAAACAAAAAAAAAAAACAACCGAGTACATGTATTTACTTTCATAATGCAAGGTTATATACCCTTCCAGAACAATAAAATTTATGTAAAACATTTTTGAATTTTTGTTTTTTTTAAAAATGCTATTAGGTTTTTTTTTTTTTTTGCAGGTGAAATTTGGTATTCTTTTTGAAAAATTTAGTAAATTGTGGCAGACCCAATTCCCGGTTTTTCCTTTTGTAAAAAAAAGTCCATTGGTTGCAAGTTGTTTTTTCGGTATTCCTTTTCGAACAAATAAGTTTCCCCTAAAAATTTCCCGTTTGCAAAATTTGCTGCATTCATTGCCCCCATGAAAATGAATCCCTCGTAAATTCCCGGCTTTTCCTTTTCCCGTAGAATAAGTAAATTGTCGCAGGTGCAATTGTAGCATATTTAACGTTATATTTCATTTTTTTAAAGACATTTTAATGTGTTTTTACTTCAGCTTTACAATCTATTATACTTTGACTGTATTAAAACGATATTATACAGTTGTTATTATTATCATGTTTATCAGAACAAAAGTATTTTATCATATATGCACAATAGGTATCTTATCGTATATGTACAATATATTATATGTACACTATGTATCTTATTGTATATGTACAATAGATTATATGTACAAAATATATCTTATCGTGTAATGTACAAAACGTATTTTACCGTATTTGTACAATAAGTATGTAATGTTTTTGTACAGAGTGTTATTGTGTTTGTACTTAGTACATAGTGCATTATCAGCATTTATCATTGTGCCATGTGAATTAACTGAGTACACAAGTGTTAGTTATTTATAGTCTGATTTATATGAATGAAGAATGAATACACTCAAAATTGTTTTTTTGAATACGCTGATTGCCAAGCATTGAAAGCTTAAAATTACACAAAATAATGAGGAATGAGCATTTTGTTTTAATCTGTTTTAACAAGTATGTAAATTTGGAATTTTAAATCCACATAAAGATCCATAAAAAAAAAAAAACCAAAGCAAAAAACACACACAAATAGTACATGACAATTTGAATGTGTATATGAATATGTGAACTCTTTGTCATGTTTTAAGATGTAGAATTTTGTTTTTATCATTTTAGAAAATGTGTACTTATTATCACATTTGATATTTGTATACAAGTACTGATGTAGCAAAAATGAATTTTTTGTCTTACTTTTGTCTTACTTTTGTCTTATCAATACAGTATATTAGAAAATGTGTACTTTTTATACGTTTGATTGTACTAAAATGAATTTTATGTCTAACAGAAAAACTGCTTCTAAGTAACATATGATATTGATATGTTTTTTTTTATGTTTTAATGATCCCCATTTTTAAACATTTTAAGTTGAAAAAAAGATATGATATAATTTTAACAATCTTGGCCAATATTTAAGTTTTTAATGTCTCTGATCTCATTGATTTTTTTAAATCAGTTAACATATTTTTATAAATGAAGAGCACTTTTTTATATCATAGTGAGAAAAAAAGCCAAAGTACTATTGTAGGGCTGCGTTGAGCGTTGTCTGCTCTGAGCATCGTCAGCTCTTAGCGTCGTCTGCTTTGAGCGTCGTTTGCTCTGAGCGTCGCCTGGATTAAAGCGTCATCTGCTTTGAACGTCGTCTGCTTTAAAGCGTCCGCTGGTGCTTTAAGCGTCGGTCCTGCTTTAAGCGCCGTTTAGTTTGAGCGTCGTCTGCTTTAAGCGTCGTCTGCTTTGAGCGTCGTCTGCTCTTAGCGTCTTTCTGTTTTTGAGCGTCGTCTGCTTTGAGCATCTTTGTCACAAAATATTCTGAAATGCTCCATCAGCCATTGTTCAGCAGAATCTAAAAATAATAAGCTTTATAAATGCTTTTTTTAAAAAAGATTGAAAAAAAGTTAAACTTGGTGACACTTGAATGTAAGTTAAATGATGTACTTGAACACCAACTGAACGTAATTGAGCCGCGCGCCAAAACCAACATTGTGGCGTTTTGCGACCAGCATGGATCCAGACCAGCCTGCGCAAATCAGGATCCATGCTTGTCGCAAACGCACTATGTTGGTATTGTCATGGCGCGGCTCAATTATTATATCATTTTAATATAACTGAATTGTTTTGGCATATCTAGGTTTATATATTTTTGTTATATATTGTGCATTCTTTTAGCTAGTCTATTTTCATTTTTATGCTTTATACGCCTTTAATTATCTTTATTTTATGCCTTTATAAAGGGCCCAATTACACGCATATCATGAATTTGAATTTTTTTTTATTAAGAATCTTTTTATTGTTTTTATCTTAAATATCCTGTATTGCATATTTGTTTTACTAAAAACCTGTTGTACTAATTATCTGCTAATATTTGTTGATATTCGAGTTCAAAGTATATTTGAGTGAACTTGTATGTACATGTATTTGAAAGATTGCCGGAATTCAGTATGCTATTAACGGCCATAACGGATAATTGGTAGGGTGTTTTGCTTGGCGCCAACTTTTCGTCTATATCGTCCGGTAGAACGGTTATCTGAGGTGGAGTGAATCCTTTAAACAATATAAGTAACCGAAACGTTATTTACAACGGTAAGAATATCAACGTTTTCAATTTTTTGCCTTCATTTGATTACTTATTTCCCGCTAGACAAAAAATAACTACTTCCGGGAATGACTTCGCGGTTACAAACTCATTTTTTTTCCGATAAAAGATCTTGCTCTACTAAAAAGATTTTCTTAAAACTTACATTTATGTAAATTTTGTCATGATGCCTGACTTCAGAACAAACACATGCAAATAAATCGGACAGGACTTTAGTATATTTAGTTTGTTTTGATTTCCTTTTTAGATCTTATTTCATTTTTTAAGGTATGAGTCATTATAAAGTTTGTATTAAAGAAGTTAATTGAAGGTTTAATTGAAGGGTACAGCTAGTTCTGAGAAATTAAGGAACATTTTACATCATTACTGAATGTTTTCTGTTTTAGGATCATTTAAATAAATAAACAATATGATAAATTATTTTCTCATTCTCCCACCGTGTATAACCCGTACTATTGGATGCAGGATAGATGTCATTTGTGCAAACTATTCGTCAATGTATATTCTGACACCACTGACACCATTGACTTATAAATTAAAAAATAAACAACAAAACAACAACAACAACATGTTGTGAAGCATCAGCTAATATTCTAATAAACATAAACCTTACCTTCTTACGAAAAATGATTCTATGTACATGACCTTGAACATTTGATTACAAAATTAAGATTTATGTGTAATGTCGCCGTACACAATATGCAATGTGCTTTTTGTAAATAGTTCTATCTTTATTCTAAATTTGCATGATTTATATGATGACATTTGTAAAGTGTCTGAAAAAAAAGTGACAAATTTTTATTTCATGCAAATTTTTACATTGCTATACATATCTAATTATGTTATTTCCACGTCAATTTGTTGTATTTTTATTGTATCATTTTTGTATCTTTTTTTTGTTATTTTTTATTATAAAAGTTTCTCATCAATTTGAATGTTTAATCTATAAACAGCAATATATGTTTTGTTTTTTATTGGTATATATTTTGTAATTTGTGAAACAGCACTGTTTGTTTCGAGTGTATTTTAGATTTATACATGACGGTTTGATACAACTAATTAGTTGAAGCTACATTTGTTATTTCATGCACCTTTTCAAGGGGAAAAAATCAAATTAAGTGGTTCATAAGATAGATATTTTTATGTAATAAAATTGAATACAGTCAAAACATCTTTTATTGACCGTAAAATAATATCTTGAAATTAAAAATAAAACAGTAAGCGATGTAATACATTGAAAATGGTAATCAACAGTAACGTACATACATGTACAATGTACTTATGTTTAAATTTTTGCAGTAAAAAAATCCAAAAAGGTTATACTGATAATTTGATATGACGAGTCATTAATGTAATATAACATAGTGATAATGAGATTGATAATTATGATTAGTTATTGTATACAATATGATATGTAAATTATATATTTCGTCCATACATTAAAACATGCTCTAAAGTTACATATGTTCTTGTTATTACTATCATGTAGTGCCGTGGAGTATTTGGCATTGGTAGCGGGTGTGAAATCGGAACTGGAAGTTTCAACATGAGTGACCGTAATTAAAGTTGCAGACTAGAATGTTAGAGTTAAATATTCCAAATTATGTACACGTACATCCATTTTTATTATAGCAACTTATAACATAAAGTTTATGAGAGCATTTTCATCACCCGTAGTCATCCCCCACTACCTTTTCCGTTAGCTTATTTTCGCAATCACGAGTCCCAAATCCTTGATGATGTATTCGTTACCTTTGACGATTGGGTTCACATTATTCCACATGCCACTCCTTCTCATTGCACTCGTCCTTAAACTTTGTCCTAATGTAATTCGTTCTTAAACGCTGTTCTTATAGCACTTATTCTAAAATTCTGTTTTTAGCTCGTCTATTCGATAAGAATAAGTAGAGCTATTGCAGTCACCCGAGCGTCGGCGTCGGCGTAACCACTTTTGTTAAAGTTTTTGTAATAGTTCAAATATTTTCAAAGTCCATTGACATACGGCTTTGAAACTTTGCACACTTGTTCACCATCATGACCCCAACCTGTAGACAGGAGGAGCTAACTCTATCAAGCATTTTGACAGAATTATGCCCCTTTTTCGACTTAGAATTTACGTTAAAGTTTTTGTAATAGTTCAAATATTTTCAAAGTCCATTGACATATGGCTTTGAAACTTTGCACACTTGTTCAACATCATGACCCCAACCTGTAAACAGGAGGAGGTAACTCTATCAAGCATTTTGACAGAATTATGCCCCTTTTTCGACATAGAATTTACGTTAAAGTTTTTGTAATAGTTCAAATATTTTCAAAGTCCATTGACATATGGCTTTGAAACTGTGCACACTTGTTCAACATCATGACCCCAACCTGTAAACAGGAGGAGGTAACTGTATCAAGCATTTTTTTTACTATCAAGCACTAAGAATAGTCGAGCGTTGCTGTCCTACCGACAGCTCTTGTTATGTCCCTTTATTCTTAAACTCTAATATCACTCCTGCTGAAATTCTGTTTTAATGTTATCGTTCTCTAACTCTGTTCTAAAGTGAATTGTCCTCAAACCCTTTTATGTCATTCATTCTTGAACTCTCTTTTTATAACGTTCGTCCTAATATTCCGTCCTAACGTCACTAGTCCATGATGACTCTCGTACTAAATCCTTAGAGACATTGTTCTATTGGTAGTTGTCCTAAAACTGTTGTATACGTAGAGAAATAATCATATACTTATTATTGTGCTGTTTATTATCCAGACAACATTAGGTACGCATTTTACTAAATTCCTGTTCAACTAAAAAATATTACACTATGAAGGAGAACATAACTTTGGCATTGGTTATGTTATGTATGGTTTTACGACTCACCAACACAATTTAGGTCAGGCACCGAAACATGAAAGATGGCTTTGGCTAACCCCGGGTGTTACAAACGGGTCAATATCACCTAACCTGCTTGGGCTAAGAAATGCATAGACTTCAGTCATTCGAACCCATTAAGTAACCTCTTACAATAATCACGCAGGGATGAACGGTGGTTTTAATTATGTTCAAATAATAGGGGTGGCAACATGGTACTTGTAATTTATGTTGTTTACTATTTATTATGTATGAGTTTGGATTCTATTTTCTTTTTTCTGTGTGTAACTTGACTTTTTTGTTAAGAACAAGTAAATGTCACATGATTATGCATGTACATATATAATTATAAACAAAGAATGAATACTGTAAATTTCTTTTTCTCTCGCTTCAAACATGAAATTAAACAATTGCATACTGAATCACTGAACATTTGATAACATAATTATTTGTAAATACTTAATGAAATTTGATGTTTGTTCCTATGCTCTGAAATTTCTTTAATAATGATAGAATAAAGATATGATCACCATCCCCATATCTCACCATCCAGTATAGTTATAGTTAAAAATGCTGTAACATATATATTATGTTGTAAACTAATTGTTTATTTGTTCACATGTTATTACAAAATGTATGTTTTGTAATCTGTGTCTATGAAATAAAAGAAATGTTCTGTTCTGTTCTGTTCTATGATGCACCAACCATTTGAGGCCAGGCAACCTCTCAGCTACAAGGGGGTAGCATTGACATTAATATCTAAGTACGCATTTATACACATACACTTCTACAGTCATGTGTTTCATATAGTTCATCAATGTAAGAAAGAAATGTACCAATTTAATCTAAGGAAAGTGAATTAACTATGAAAATTTGACCCTATAAGAACAGATGAATTATAATTGAAGAAAATAGTACAACATGTATATGCAGGAACGTTTTGTCACTAAATAAAAATGATTTAGTGTCACCCTACCAATGATTTTTACAACATACATTCCTTCTATTGTTCTACTTTACAATGATAACTGAATACTAATTGTCTGTTGAGCAAAGATAACGGTTATTCATAAATCACAAAATGCCCTTTTAAATGGTTATTTATGTCGGAAGAGCTTTTTTTTTTTTTATAAATTCGATGCCGAGATGATTATTGGAAAGCGGCGAGGTGTTCTGAATGTTGTATGAGTTAACTGCAGTTTATTTAAATGGAAATATAAAGCAGATGTTTCTATTCTTGTATATATAATATCGACCAACCTATGTAAGATATTTATTATATTATGCAAGTACATGCATTATTTATATCATGATGTTTTGAGTCACTATTCTATACATTTACAGACATATATCATGATTATGTTTATCTTGTCGTCTGCTATTCTCGGGATTCTAGAAATTATTCAAGGTAAAAACATATTTTTATATTATTGCCGTATAGTTTCTTTTTCAATGCTTTTATGAATGCAGATTTCTTAAAATGTTTACAATTTTCTATAATGGTAAAGTTGTCACTATTTATACCATACAGCAGCTGGAATGTTTATCCTTTTTCATTTGTTATTTTTTTATTCTACATGTATATAATTTTTCAAGATTAAAATTGGTGAATCCACATATTCTACTACCCAGACTTTCTAGAGAGGCATATTCCGCATTTTTTGATACAGCTTTAAATTTAATTGCAATAGGTTAAACTGAAACCATTTTAAAAAAAGTCTAGTAATAAGTATATAATTTTTTAAAATCCTCATAAAAGTTTCTTATGAACTGCTGGAACCAAAATTAATTAGCCTTTGTCAGAATAGAGCCAGGCAAGCCTAAACATCCTTGTCAGTAAAGAGTCAGGTCACCGTGCACATCCTTGTCAGTATAGAGCCAGGCCAGCCTGCATACCCTTGTCAGTATTGAGCCAGACCAGCTGAGCCAGACCAGCCTGAACATCCTTGTCAGTATAGAGCCAGGCCACCATGCACACCATTGTCAGTAAAGAGCCAGGCCAGCTGCACATCCTTATTAGTATAGAGCCAGACCAGCCTGAACATCCTTGTCAGTATAGAGTCAGGCAACCCTGCACACTATTGTCAGTAAAGAGCCAGGCCAGCTGCACAACCTTGTAAGTATAGAGCAAGGCCACCTGCACACCTTTGTCAGTATAGAGCCAGGCAACCTGTACATCTTTGTCAGTATAGAGCCATGTCAGCTGCACATCCTTATTAGTATAGAGCCAGACCAGCCGGCACACCCTTGTTAGTATAGAGCCAGGCCACCTGTACATCTTTGTCAGTATAGAGCCAGGCCACCTGTACATCTCTGTCAGTATAGAGCCATGCCAGCTGCACATCCTTTTCAGTATAGAGCCAGGCCACCCTGCACACAAATGTCAGTAAAGAGCCAGGCCAGCTGCACACCCTTGTCAGTATAGAGCCAGGTCACCCTGCACACCATTGTCAGTAAAGAGCCATGCCAGCTGCACATCCTTGTCAGTATAGAGCCATGCCACCCTGCACACCATTGTCAGTAAAGAGCCAGGCCAGCTGCACACCCTTGTCAGTATAGAGTCATGCCACCCTGCACACAATTGTCAGTAAAGAGCAATGTCAGTTGCACATCCTTGTCAGTATAGAGCCAGACCACCCTGCACACCATTGTCAGTAAAGAGCAAGGCCACCCTGCACACCCTTGTCAGTATAGAGCCAGGCCAGCTGTACATCTTTGTCAGTATAGAGCCAGGCCAGCTGCACATCCTTGTCAGTATAGAGCCAGGCCACCCTGCACACCCTTGTCAGTATAGAGCAAGGCAAGCTGCACATCCTTATTAGTATAAAGCACGACAAGCCTGAACATCCTTGTCAGTATAGAGCCAGGCCAGCTGTACATCCTTGTCAGTATAGAGCCAGGCCAGCTGCACATCCTCGTCAATATAGTCAGACCACAATGCACATTCTTTTCAGTATATAGAGCCAGGCCAGCTGCACATCCTTGTCAGTATATAGCCAGGCCAACCTGCACACCCTAGTCAGTTATAGGGCCAGACCACCTGCACACCCTTGTCAGTATAGAGCCAGGCCACCCTGCACACCCTTGTCAGTATAGAGCCAGGCCACCCTGCACACCCTAGTCAGTATAGAGCCAGACCACCTGCACACCCTTGTCAGTATAGAGCCAGGCCACCCTGCACACCCTTGTCAGTATAGAGCCAGGCCAGCTGCAAATCCTTGTCAGGTTAGAGAAAAGGGAAAAGTGGAAACATCCTTTTTTAAAAAAAGGCACGACGGGCCTGGAAACCTTGTTGTAGTATAGAACCAGGTTATTTGTAATTTATTTAAAAGAAATCGGGACCTACAACACATTGATTATTTTTCAGTTCATGCAGAACTATCATGTATAGAGTGTGACCATATTGACTGGAACGAAACACTGACTCACACCAGTGCACACTATATCTACTTTCTGCTGCAAGATAAATATAACCCCGCATGCGCACTAGAAAACCCACGTGACAGGTACGAAAAATAACAACATTATTTTTCATATTGTACTGTAAAACAAATGTATCATGCATTCCTTTTAAAATGACATTGAGTATATTCCAAAATTTTGGGAATTTTTTAATTTGATTTTATTTTTATAATTACTGGGAAAAAAAGGGTTTGGGGGGTTAACCGGTAGGCTTTCTTAAATTTGGCTAATAAACGTTATAAAAGGGGGTGGGGTTTGCCCCCAAAAAATAACCCTCGCTTAAGCGGTGACCGCCCAGGGGGGTAAAAAACGCAAAAAAAAAAAAAAACACACACACTCGCCTAGCGGACTTCTCCAAATCTCTCCAGAGGCGTGAACGTCGCGGAGAAGGTACACGACAGGCAAAGGTCAAGTCACCTTAAGTACCAGAGATGATTGGTTGACCTGTCGTGACTAACTCTGGAGGGTTGGCGATAACGAAGGCCGTTTTTGTTTTCGTTGGTCAGGAAGCTGATGCCTTGACAGTATTTTCGTCTCCTTTACCACCACTGAACGAAGAACAGGCTACCGAAGATTCAGCATGAAAAAGACATCCCCGATGAGACTACATTAGTGGACCGGCAAGGATGCTATATTCTCGGACATATGTTTTATTCCGGCGCCGAGCATAAACAAACTTAAAAAAACACACACACATCGCGTAGCGGCTCGGATTATAAATATAAACAAGCGTTAATATAGGGCCATATAACCAGTCAAAATTTTTATAACAAATGATATTCCGAGCGCATTGTTTTATGTTAACCTTTAAATTTTATACATGCTGATGTGAATTTTTTACATCAATCATTTTCATTGTAATTATTCAAAACATATCTGCAGGTACGAATATGAACAATATTTTCTACGGCTTCAGAAAGAGCAGCAGCAGCAACAACAACAACAACAACGTCAACAACAACAACAGCAGCAGCGTCTCACCTGGCAAAACTATAAACAACGTTATGATGTAACAGTATCGATTTGCCACGTGCAATGTACGTACGTATTTGGCGACGTTGACGTTTATCTTCAACCATTTCAAGAAACCAGTAAGTCATATATTCTTTTATAAAATGTTAACTACATATACTCGGCTAAAAATGACAGAATAAGCATCATAGCACATATTAAAAAACAACAAACAACCCACTCCCCCCCCCCCCCAAAAAAAAAACCCTTAAGCACTGCTTTTTAAAAATCTAAAAGTACTGTTAGATGGAACCCGAAAATATGCAGCTTTTTTAAAGTCTTACAGTACTGTTAGTTCGACACCTTAAAAATAGATATATCAATACCTAGTCGAACTCTTATCTGAGAATTTAAAAGAACGCTTCCATAAAAAAGCATATATATATTCTATGCATCTTAAAACACCTTTTTAAAATCTACATATCTCTTAAGAACGCGGAACTCTATAAAGATGCAAGTATTACCTAGCTCCCCTGGCTGCCATTTTGAGGATCATTTCCAATATATCATATACAGATAAGATTAAAATCACCTTTATGAAAACTGATAATCAATCTTTTACATACTGATGCTGAGCTAATATTTTCCTTCATACTTACAAAAGAAGTTTTTAATTCACACAAATCAACAATTTATATTATTTTTTGTTTCATATTTTGCCAATAAATCATTGTAGAATAATTACGAAAACCTAGAACTCCGCGAGTCGGATGTGACGCCTTGTGAACAATATAGTTTAGGAGAAATGGCCAGGACAAAAATGAAATATGAAAATTAACAAAGGACAATAACTCAAAACATAAGAAATGCAGAGTACCAGTTCTTGAGCACTGCACTTCTTTTTAATGAGATCTATCATCCTATGAAGTTTCTTGTCCATAGCATTTATACTTTAGGAGAAAAATAATGTATGAAAATTAACAAAGAGCAATAACTCAAATAATAAGAAATGCAGAGTACCGGTTCTTCTGCATTGCACTTCTTCTTTATGAGATCTATCATCCTATGAAGTTTAAAGTCCATAGCTTTTATACATTAGTATGAAAATTAACAAAGAGCAATAACTCAAAAATTAAGAAGTGCAGAGTACCGGTTCTTGAACATTGCACTTCGGGTCATTATAAGAAGCATGCATACCAAGTTTGAAGTCAATCCGACTTATAATGTCTAACTTATGCTCCGGACAAGCTTAAGGGGACGCCGACAACGACGCCGACGACGACGCCGACAACGACACCGCCGACAAAGGTAACCCCTATATGTCGCCTTTTTCAAGGCGACACAAAAAATGGCTGCCACTTTTGGCAAAGGAGGTATATATTGTAAAAATGAGGAACTATCATTAAAACAGAACACATGTTTGTTTACACTTTTTACGAATGATAATTTACCTTCATGAAGTTACGATTACAACTTCACGAATTCATGAGTTCAACTTTATGAGTTCACTTAGTCTATTTTAATTTCACAAGTGCATGATTTCAACTTTACGAGTTCACGATTCACTTCATGGAGTCACGAGTTCTACTTTACAATTTCACGTGCACGACAATTCGTGGAGTCAAAATCATAAATTCAGCAAGTTGAAATTCTGTCTTTACGTAGATGAATTCGTGATTTCCCGAAGTTGGAAACGTGAAGTTCAAAACGTGAATTCATGAATTTTAAGTAGAAAGCGTGAAATTGTGAAGTTGAAATCGTGAAGCTGAAATCGTGAATTCATGACTAAATTCAAATGAAACGCTGTATGTTGATATCACGAATTCATTAGGTTTAAATCATGAATTCGTGAAGTTGAATTGATGAATAATTATTCAGGAAGTTAAAATGTCCTAAATGGATTTCATTTCTTTTTCAGTAAAGTTAAACATGCACTGGAGAAGTTGTTTAAACAAGTTGACTGCGATTACTGACGGTTGTTATGAACGCGACACTAACAATGGCTACAAGGATATTACTGCAATTATACACCGGAAGTTGCAGTTTCTAGGTGACGGGGTCGTTGGGGTCAAACGCTTTAAAGGTTATCAATGTTACTGTTCCAGTAATTTTTGTTACCCGACTAGACATTCATCATCAGACAAATCTGCTATAAGTTTAAGCCTTTTAATTGTTTTAAATGGATATTTTATTATAAAGTAGACATTACTAATGTTGCATAACAACAAAATACAGGTGTTGTCATCTTTATTTTCTTCCAGTTATAAATTCTACTTTTATACAGCTTTTACTGCATGGATAACCTCAATCGGGTGCAACGGGAATGCCTGTATAGCGTTTGTAACGTTACAGTTTCGTTTCAACAATTTTATTTTAACTTATATAAAGTATGGCACATGCAGACGATGTGTGAGCACAAGATCTAGGTCAAAGGTCAAGGTCACACTTGTACGCCAGATGTCATGATCTCCTTTTGTGTATAGCTTGTTATTCATGAATTTCGTAAAAATATACGCATAAATACGCTGCTTGTTAACAATTAGTGAAAACAACTTAGTTCAGCACCCCAAAAGTCAAGTTTACACTTGAATGTCAAACTCATGATATGATAATGAATTGATAGTCATGTCCAGTGCATATCCTTTCATTCAATGATATATATATATATTATAATAATTTGGATTAAATAAATGAATTTTTAAAACAATTTGTGACGAGTGAGAACAAGTTTGTTGTTTAAACATAAATGTCACACTAATACTTTAAAGGGTTATAGTTTCATTCAAAAATACATTTATACATCACTTGTGATTCACGAATAGACTTTGAAATAACTAGTCATACTTTTGTGGCACAAACGACAGAACGGTAGCTAGAAAGATGAAGGTTATACTTGTATATCAAAATAGTACATTGATGACTGTGTTGAAATAATTGGGCCCGCTGAGAGAGAATATTCGTAAGACTTTGTATTTGTTAATGATTTTATATCCTTGCGCAATGCTGTTTTTATAGTAACCATGCCTTTGTAGACAGATAAAGATCATGATTTATATATTAGGTCCTGCCGCAGCTTTGTGTGCATTTGTTTCTTTCCAACGACTGGTCTTGTTTAAATTTGTTTGTAATAGACCTAATTAAAATTATGCTAATATATAACACGTAAATTTTATGTTGCTTCAATCACAGGTGCTAGTTGCATTGATTTGACCTAAAATGTGTTTGACCTTGTTATTTATACAATAAAATATCAATATATTAAAAAAAAAAAAAAAAAAAAAAAAAATTTCACTGTTATATTATTATAGACAAGGTATGCAACATTCAGGTACGAAAATTATGGGTACGCCGGTTATCTGTGTTTAAAATTTTTCACCGGGCGGTAATATCGTCGGATTTTTGCTTCGAATCAATGCACAATATATTTTTCTATTACAATTTACTATTTACAGATCCCCAATTAACCGCTAGTTAATGTTTTAAAGCCCGAAAGTAAGAAATCACCCAGGTCCGAAAGATGAGACCGTCATGACATGTACATTGTAAGCTGGTATTTACGCTTGAAATACATCAACAAAGAGATCAAACGGGTCGAACTCACATGCAAACAACTGGATTTTACATACTTTTAAATGGTTTTATCCTCCACGAGTCAAACTTAGTCCTATGAGCCTGTATTTAAAGAAATATCCTACATGTAGACGATATTTTTAGAAGGTAATTCCCACCGGAAGTATTCTCCGGCTTCCGTTTCACATACATTGACAAAGAGCGGAACGGGGAACTAAGCACGTGTTGCGGAGAACACTTCCGATTTAGGAATTACCTTATACATGTAGAATTTTTCTTAAAATACGGGCACATAGAACTTAGTGCCACTCGTGGAGGATAAAACCATTTAAAAGTATGTAAAATCCAGTTGTTTGCATGCGAGTTCGACCCGTTTGATCTCTTTGTTGATGTTTTTCAAGCGTAAATACCAGCTTACAATGTACATGTCATGACGGTCTCATCTTTCGGACCTGGGTGATTTCTTACTTTCGGGCTTTAAAACATTAACTAGTGGTTAATTGGGGATCTGTAAATAGTAAATTGTAATAGAAAAATATATTGTGCATTGATTCCATTCAAAAATCCGACGATATTACCGCCCGGTGAAAAATTTTAACACAGATAACCGGCGTACCCATAATTTTCGTACCTGAATGTTGCATACCTTGTCTATAATAATATAACAGTGAAAAAAAAAAATTTTTTTTTTTTTTTTTTTAATATATTGATATTTTATTGTATAAATAACAAGGTCAAACACATTTTAGGTCAAATCAATGCAACTAGCACCTGTGGCTTCAATTCATTAATAAACTGCCTAATACAAAAAAAAAAAATCGAATTTTCATTGGCCACATACAGTTTATATTGAGAAATTTCTGCCCTGAGGCGCCCATACCCTGAAATTATGATTTTACAAAACGATATAAATAATATCGTCGGCTATAAATTTACTGTACTTAAAATTGCGGGTAAGATAACAAAATGCGGGTACAAACCGTTCCGTCCCGTTCAATTCCGTCCCGTTCCAGTGGGCACAATGTCAATATACTGTTAAACAAGTGAACAAACAATTTGTATTTTTTGCAGATTTTACTATGAAAATTATTTCTCAATTATCACAGACCAACTTTAATACAGATCATGTAAATTAAATAAAACATTAAATAGCATCAAATCAAAGCTATATTCTTTTACCATATATTAAGAATTAAGGCATTTATATCCACATTCACCCTAAATTCATCTAGTCTGAGTAAAAAGTAAAACTATGTAACATAGGAAAAGAATATCAGATTAAGATATTCTTCTTTTTTTTCTTTTTGAATTTGCAACAGTTTGATCTATGCAGTTCGCACTATGCACTGTTAATGGTGACAGATTTAAAGATTTTTACATGCGATTTTTTGATATTTACCTAGGTCATATTTATACAAACCTTTTACTTCACAAAAATATAAATTAAAAAAACAACAACAACAAAACATATAAAACTGATTGGTTTTCACGTAAATTTTCAGGTATATTTTTTATAAAAATGGACTAGCATAAATGTTCTTTCAACAATAACACAGCACGTTCTACTTCTTCAGTTATTTCTGTAAATCAGTCTACGTATATCTAAGGTGTGTGTTTCAATTATTGTGGTTTTTGTAGAACTGCAGTAGTGACCTGGGTGTTCACGCCGCAGGTACCGGATCCTCTCAGGATTCTAAAGTAGCCATCTTCTCCCCATTTCTCTCCCCAGGAGTTTTTCACCTTCCAGTAGGGTTTCGTGCTAAACAGATCCTTCTCTTTACCAAAGCCAACAATTAGAACCGCTAGAAAAAAAAAATATTTAAGCCTACAAAAATGCAATAATTTCATCTTAACCTCATACATATCAATGTTGATTTTTTTTGTTGCATAGACTTAAAATGATATATATATTCATTTCAATGCACACTTGAAAATAAACATTTCCAATGAATCCATTAAAGTAAATATAAATCTGGAAAATAAATATTTATTTCTGTTAAGGTTTGAGGGTTTTTATAACAAAATTAAAATAATCATGTCCAATTAGCGCGCTCACGATTACCGTTTTAAGATGGTCAATACTCTAAAAACATCATTTATTTACCATGGTCGAGGTTTGTTTTGCTGCAGAAAATTGGATCGAACACTCCTTTATGATAAAACTGGAGCAGAGTGGCGTCAAGGGCCACTGACAATGGTCCTATATTCATCAACTGCTCTGCAATAGTAGTTTCGTTCTGAAATTAAATGTTTCAAAAGGAATTTCACCAAAAGTTATTATTATTTTTGTTTTCTTCTCAAGTTTTCTGCATTCAGCAAAATATTTAAAATGCTGCCAATAACGATGTAACATCGTAAATGAAAACAGATATGTATGTAGATAAAGGTATTTTACACTCTAACAGTAGTTTGTATGTTGGAGTAGTACGTGACTTTTGAGTCTTTCGTGGAATGTGATGTTTTGGATACATTAAGTGTTTAAAACTGGCGGATTTTTACAACAAAGGGTGGAATATGTTAATCTTTGGTGTCTGAAATTAATGACAGAGTAGAGAAGGAATTAACATTTTAATTTTGTTTTATTCATAGGAACAATAGACAACATTGTAAGTCTGGGATGTCATGGTGGACATGAAAATTAATTAGACGAGTGCTCGGATGCATTTACATTTATGTTGACGACGGCGTTCCATATTTTTAACCTGAGTGGACATGTGGAGGAATATAATCAATGTTGTCACCGTATTGAACTTATTAAACTAGTTGGATAATTTTAATCTACGGGATTTATTAATCTATTTATCACATGTTCTGTACTAATGAAGTTTTTTTTTAAAGTCGAGGGCATGAATAACGTCCCGTTGTAAACGTCATAAACAATAGATGTTCAAACATGTTTAACATATACAACAATTTCTTTTGTAATGTAACTGTTAATATTACATAAGTGAAAATACAACAGCGTAGGAATATATTTCATGTGAAAATGCGCATTTGCATATAACATACACGACCTTGCCATATCGTTTTAATTAGCTACGTTTGCTAATTATTCAAATATTTGAATTCATCATACGTTGACACTGTACTGTAATGTTTACACAGTGTGGTTTCAATAATTACTTTTCTCTCTACTAGAAACTCTTAATTGGAACATTTTCTCTCGTTAAAGTGATCAAAATAATACGACTTAAATGATAAAATGCAAGTCCACAAAATTATGCCAGACATAATGTCCGACTCTATCTAAATTTGACACCAAAACATTACCTAAACCTATATTTATATTATAAAATGTTTATACCGGATCTACGGCTTTCCAATCGACAACTTTCAATCCGGGTACAAATTTCTTTGGGTTTATTTTAACAGCGCAGCTTTGCGTCATGTTACAGTACGGTACAGGTGGGCCACACCGGGTCCAGTTGTATCCTGCAGCAGGACATATATCACACGTGCCCGGTGCTCCTCCCAAACCACAACAATACCAGTAGTCTTCCCAGGTTTGAAGCCCACCCTGAAGTTTCATACATCATATTTATGATTCAACAAATAATCACTCTAGCTGCCCTGCAACAGTGTATTATTACAAAGATAGGATAATACAGACTTTGTAAAGTGCAGCACACACTTTAATGTCTTCATTTTGTTGTAAAAAATATTGAGAAATTCAAGCTAAAGAACAAAACCCCATACAAATAATGCCTCAACTGTCACAGTGGCATGTTTACATACTTAAACAAAATTTTATTTTTAAAAAAATCGAATGATATATCAATATAAAATATCTAAAATGATTGTACCATAACAAGTAAGTTTCACAAGCCGATTACTTATGAAACTATTGATTAGGCTAAGTTTTGTACGCGTCCACTACTGGTCATGGTTCAATTTCCCTACTACGTGAAAAATAGCTTAATTCCGTGATTGATAGGTCAAGGACTTTATAAAGAATTTACACAATGACCTTAACTTCTCACCTCACAGTTAAGAGGGGTCATATACTAGTCATGACCAACATACTAAACTTAAGTACTATAGGTAAACAACGTTCCCTAATTATTGATCGGACACGATTTTAGTGGGCACGGCGAACTTAATCTTTGACACTGAGGTCAACAGGGGTCGTCTACTGAACATTGGCAATGTCCGTACCATGTAACATAAACCAAGATTAATTCCTTCTCAAGCTATTGATCAGTCAAATAAGTGACGGACGAATACGTAAGGACCAACACCATCACACTATGCTCACATTTTTTTAAGTGGAGACGTTGGGCGTCCTTGACCGAGTGGTTAAGTTCGTTGACTTCAAACCACTCCCCCCTCACCGCTATGAGTTTGAATTCCGACAGGGACTTTGGATTCTTTCATGCGATGAAGCTATCCAGCTAGCTTACGGAACGTCGGTGGTTCTATCAGGTACACATTCGTGCCTAAAATTATGCGAGGTCTTCACCCACCAGTAAAGCTGGAACGTCGCCATATGACCTATACTGTGTCGGTGTTACATAAAACCCAATCAAACAAACAAACAAGTAAGTGGAGATATAAATATCGATTAGTGTGATTTTACGACACGAGATAACGCACAAAATTGTGTGATATACTCAGAAGTATTGCAAGACTAACAGCTCAACTTACCGCTTTCATAACGTACTGATATGCAAGATATGGCCAACCCCCAAATATCCCACAGTCAGCATGTGTGTTATTACGTGGTGTGTCTGCTATACTGTCACACTCTACAACCTGCTCCACGGACAAATTCGTCATCGGCTGACCAGCCTGAATCCACTGTCCTTCAATATTCTCTACCGTACTGCAATTACATATATATGTATCTTTGTCTCAAGTTTCTGAGCACAGGAAAAATGATTTGGAGCAAGAAAATACTTTGTTTTAACGCCGTCTTTGATAGCTTTTAATAAATTAAAGTTACATCAGTGTTTACGTTTACGTGATATTTCCTACCTTATACTCAGCGCCAAGTACTCTTTATTGAACTACCGTATTTACATATTCCTTGCAGCAATACAAGTATACAGTCAGTGGTTGTCCTCTTATACAACAGACATAACAGACAAAATTTGAATATTTTGTGCATTGTATGACCAAAAGATTTGTTTAATTAATTTTTTTACCTGAACGCCCAACATGTTCCAACATCACCTGTATAATGAAATAAAGACATTGAAATACAGTGAAATACATTATCTTATTTCAACTACTTTCTCTTATTTCAATGTAAAACAAAACAATTTACAAAAAATATATATAAGCCAAAAGTACATTCACTTTAACTTTATAACTTGGTGCTTCTTTAAACGAGAACGAAAAAAAAAATTCAAAGTTATAAAGCAACTATATTTTGGTTTTTATATAATTGGTAGTATTGTAGATCTGCTTATGTTTTGATAATAATTGTATTCGAGAATTGGAAAAATCGCGTTTGTCCATTGACGCTATGACCCACGTTAAGTAATAGAAAGAGCACCGAAACAGGAGGCTATCTGATTTTTACGAGGGGGCGTAGCCCCCGGGTATAAATCAGATTGCCGAGTGTTTTGGTGTTCTTTCTCTTTTGTATCATAGTCAAACATGACAGCACGTTCCCTGTTGTCATAATATGAAACCCCAGAAAAAAAATGAACCAATGAACGAGCATTTGAATATTATATTTCTGCCCCTTTCCCTTTCTCTGCCCTCACAATAAGTAAACCCCAGCAAAAATGAACAAATTAACGGGCATTATCTGGAGTGCGGGTAACTGATACCTGCACTCCAGTTACCGCACTGTGCATGTATAT